>NW_027649820.1:785000-820000 GCF_965287045.1 Carcharhinus amblyrhynchos | reverse complement strand
TAGTCCTGATATCCGAGGATTTCAGTGTAAAATCCCATTGCAGATCCCGGGATAAGAATGGGATGTGATTTTGCCTGGATTCAGTAATTAGTGACTACGTATCTCACAGGGAGAGAAATAGTTTTAGACTCCCCTACCTTTGGGAAAAGATATTGACGTGTGTGTGTGTGTGTGTTTCCCTCTTTGTGTGTGTGTGTGTGTGCTTCTCTCTTTGTGTGTGCGTGTGTACTTCTCTGTTTGTGAGTGTGGTTGTTTCTCTTTGAGTGCGTGTGTGCTTCTCTTTGTGTGTGTGTGTGTGTGCTTCTCTTTGTGTGCGTGTGTGCTTCTCTTTGTGTGTGTGTGTGCTTCTCTTTGTGTGCGTGTGTGTTTCTCTTTGTGTGTGTGTGTGTGTGCTTCTCTTTGTGTGCGTGTGTGTTTCTCTTTGTGTGCGTGTGTGCTTCTCTTTGTGTGCGTGTGTGTTTCTCTTTGTGTGTGTGTGTGCTTCTCTTTGTGTGCTTCTCTTTGTGTGTGTGTGTTTCTCTTTGTGTGCGTGTGTGCTTCTCTCTTTGTGAGTGTGTGTGCTTCTCTGTTTGTGAGTGTGTGTGCTTCTCTGTTTGTGAGTGTGTATGCTTCTCTCTTTGTGTGTGTGTGTTTCTCTTTGTGTGCGTGTGTGCTTCTCTCTTTGTGAGTGTGTGTGCTTCTCTGTTTGTGTGTGTGTTTCTCTCTTTGTGTGTGTGTGTTTCTCTTTGTGAGTGTGTGTGCTTCTCTCTTTGTGAGTGTGTGTGCTTCTCTGTTTGTGAGTGTGTGTGTTTCTCTTTGTGTGTGTGTTTCTGTCTTTGTGTGTGTGTGTGCTTCTCTTTGTGTGCGTGTGTGTTTCTCTTTGTGTGTGTGTGTGTGTGTGTGTGTGTGCTTGTCTTTGTGTGCGTGTGTGCTTCTCTTTGTGTGTGTGTGCTTCTCTTTGTGTGCGTGTGTGTTTCTCTTTGTGTGCGTGTGTGTTTCTCTTTGTGTGTGTGTGTGTGTGCTTCTCTTTGTGTGCGTGTGTGCTTATCTTTGTGTGCGTGTGTGCTTCATTTTGTGTGCGTGTGTGTTTCTCTTTGTGTGCGTGTGTGTTTCTCTTTGTGTGCGTGTGTGTTTCTCTTTGTGTGTGTGTGTGTGCTTCTCTTTGTGTGCGTGTGTGCTTCTCTCTTTGTGAGTGTGTGTGCTTCTCTGTTTGTGTGTGTGTTTCTCTCTTTGTGTGTGTGTGTTTCTCTTTCTGAGTGTGTGTGCTTCTCTCTTTGTGAGTGTGTGTGCTTCTCTGTTTGTGAGTGTGTGTGTTTCTCTCTTTGTGTGTGTGTGTGTTTCTCTCTGTGTGCGTGTGTGCTTCTCTCTTTGTGAGTGTGTGTGCTTCTCTGATGTGAGTGTGTGTGTTTCTCTCTTTGTGTGTGTGTGTTTCTCTTTGTGTGCGTGTGTGCTTCTCTCTTTGTGAGTGTGTGTGTGTGTGTGTGTTCTCTTTGTGTGTGTATTTCTCTCTTACTGTGTTTCTCTCTTTGTATGAGTGTGTTTTTCTCTCTTTGTGTGCATGTATTTCTTTGAGCGTGTGTTTCTTTCAGTGTGTGTTTCTCTCTTTGTGTGTGTGTGTGTTTCTCTCTTTGTGTGTGTGAGTGTTTCTCTCCTTGTGTGTGTTTCTCTTTTTGTGTGTTGCTCTCGTGTGTGTGTGTTTCTCTCTTTGTGACAGTGTGTATTTCTGTGTGTGTGTGTTGGTCTGTGTGTGTTTCTGTCTTTGTGTGTGTGTGTGCATGCGTTTCTCCCTTTGTGTGTCTGTGTTTCTCCCTTTGTGTGTGTTTCTTTCTCTTTGTGTGTGTGTGTGTGTGTGTGCGTGCGTGCGTGCGCAAAGGGCTAGATGGCCTACTCCTGCTCCTATTTCTTATGTACTTGTGTACACAGCTCCAGGGACCCGGGTTCGATTCCCAGCTTGGGTCACTGTCTGTGCAGAGTCTGTATGTTCTCCCCGTGTCTGGGTGGGTTTCCTCCGGGTGCTCCGGTTTCCTCCCACAATCTGAAAGACGTGCTGGTTAGGGTGTATTGACCCTGCTAAATTCTCCCTCATTGTAACCCGAACAGGCGCCGGAGTGTGGGGACTAGGGGATTTTCACAGTAACTTTATTCCAGTGTTAATGTGAACCTACTTGTGACACTAATAAATAAACTTTATAGAAAAGAAACTTTCTATCTTTGATAGAGAGGTTCAGGTGATTCCATTTCATATCTTCCTGCTTTGGGGAAATGGGAGTTCTCTTTACATTTACAAGGATATGGGGAGGGAGATGTTTGAATGGAGATTCAGCTTTTTGGGTGATTAAAGTGTTAATTTGTTTCCAGAAGCTGTGATTGTCCCGAGAGATTGAATTGTTTCAGTAATGTCTACGTCTCCAATACTTCAGACAGAGGAAGGAAGCAATATACAAAAGGAAAGATTGGGGGAATCACTACATTGAAGGTGTGAAGTCTCATCACTCTCTGTCTGCTTTGGTTTTGTAATCTTTACATTTTTAAACACTGAAACCTCTTGCCCTTGTTGAGAATCTCACTGCGGTTTGGGAAAAGCAAACACTGATCCCACACTAAACCCCCCCCAACACACGACTGAGCAGAGTGTGAAATGGAACTGCTGTCAGAGTGGGTTATTTTTATAGATGGATAATAAACATGCCTCCATTTTCAAACCTTTCTCCTGTTTCTGTAGTGTTTCGGGCTCCCCTGTGTCCCTGTCTCTCCATCTCTGGGGCAATTTAGCATGGCCAATCCCCCCAATCTTCACAACTTGGGACACTTAAGGGGCAATTTCGGAATACAGAGACACACAGATACAGAGAGAGACAGAGAGACACAAAGATACAGAGAGAGACACACACAGATACAGAGTGACACACGTATACAGACAGAAAGAGAGAAGCGCAGGGAGATATAAAGTGACAGACACACAGACGTGGAAACAGAGAGACACAGAGAGAAATACAAAGAGAGACACACAGATACAGAGTGACACAAATATACAGACAGAAAGAGAGAAACACAGGGAGAAATACAGTGACAGACACACAGACGTGGAAACAGAGAGACACAGAGAGAAATACAGAGAGGGACACATATATAAAGAAACACACAGATACAGAGAGACAGAGTGACAAAGAGAGAGAGACACACACACAGAGACAGAGAGAGACACACAACAGAGTGTGAGAGAGACACAGACACTGACAGAGAGACAGACAGACAGATATAGAGAGAGAGAGAGACAATACAGATACAGAGAAAGACAGACAGACAGAGACGGAGAGTGACACACACAGATACAGAGTGAGACACACGCACAGATACAGAGGGAGAGAGAGATACACACAGAAAGAGACACACACAGACACAGAGAGAGTCAGACAGAGATGCTGAGTGAGACAGATACAGAGAGACACAGTTACAGACAGAGAGACACAGATAGAGAGAGAGAGACACAGATAGAGAGACGCAGATACAGAGAGAGAAACAGATAAACAGAGAGAGAGAGAGAGGCACACACACCCAGAGACAGAGAGATACCCACCCAGAGAGAGAGAAAGAGACAGAGTGAGACACAGAGAGTGAAAGAGAGAGATGCAGAGAGAGTGTCACACATAGAGAGACAGAGAGAGGGAGACAGAGAGAGAGAGAGAGAGACAGGGAGAGAGAGAGAGAGAAAGAGAGAGACACACACAGATACAGAGAGAGACACACACACAGAAAGAGACACACAGACACAGAGAGAGAGAGACAGAGATACTGAGAGTGAGACAGATACAGAGAGAGAGACACACACACAGATACAGAGTGAAAGGGGGAGACACAGATACAGACAGAGAGACACAGATAGAGAGAGAGGGACAGACAGACAGACAGATAGAGAGACGCAGATACAGAGAGAGAAACAGATAAACAGAGAGGGAGAGAGAGGCACACACACCCAGAGGCAGAGAGATACCCACCCAGAGAGAGAGAAAGAGACAGAGTGAGACACAGAGAGTGAAAGAGAGATGCAGAGAGAGAGTGTCACACATAGAGAGACAGAGAGAGGGTGACAGAGAGAGAGACAGACAGACAGACAGGGAGAGAGAGAGAGAGAGAGAGAGAGAGAAAGAGAGAGACACACACAGATGCAGAGAGATGGAGACATACAGATAAGAGTGAGAGACACACAGATACATAGAGAGAGACACACACAGATACAGAGAGAGACACACACAGATACGGTGAGACACACACAGAGACGCAGAGAGAGAGACACACGCAGATACAGAGAGACACACACAGAGACGCAGAGAGAGAGAGACACACACACATAGATACAGAGAGAGAGACACGCACACAGATACAGAGAGAGACACACACACACAGATACAGAGACACAGAGAGAGAGAAGCAGAATGAGAGACGGAGAGAGACACACTCACATACACACACACACAAAGAGAGAATCACACATACACACAAAGAGAGCAGCACACACACACACAAAGATAGAAACACACACACACAGAGAAACACACACACACACAGAAACACACACACACGAACAGAAACTCACATGCACAAAGAGAGAAACACACACACACACAAAGAGAGAAACACACACACAAAGAGAGAATCACAGGCACATACAAAGAGAGAAAAACACGCACACACACACAAAATTAGAAACACACACACATACACAAAGGGAGAAACACACACACAAAAAGAGGAACACACACACACACACACACAAAGAGAGAATCACACACACACCCAAAGAGAAAAACACACAAACACAAAAAGAGGAACACACACACACACACAAAGAGAGAAACACACACACACACAAAGAGAGAAACACACACACACACAAAGAGAAAAACACACACTCACACAAAGAAAGAAACACACACACACACACACACACTCAGAAGAACACACAGACACAAAGAGAGAAACACACACACAAAGAGAGAAAAACACACACACAAAGAGAAAAACATACAAACACAAAAGGAGAAACAGAAACACACACACACACAAAGCGAGAAACACACACACACAAAGCGAGAAACACACACACGCACAGAGCGAGAAACATACACACGCACAGAGCGAGAAACACACACACACAGAGCGAGAAACACGCACAGAGCAACACACACACACAGAAACACACACACACAAAGCGAGAAACACACACACGCACAGAGCAAGAAACATACACATGCACAGAGCGAGAAACACACACGCACAGAGCGAGAAACACGCACAGAGCAACACACACACACAGAAACACACACAGACAAAGCGAGAAACACACACACGCACAGAGCGAGAAACACGCACAGAGCAACACACACACACACACACACACACACACAGAAACACACACACACAAAGAGAGAAACACACACACACACAGAAACACACACTCACAAAGAGAAACACACGCACACACAAAGAGAGAAACACACACACACACACACACACATACACACAGCAACACACACGCACAGACAAACAGAAACACACGCAGTCACAAAGAGAGAAACACACACACACACAAAGAGAAAAACAGACACACACACAAAGAGAAAAACACGAACACACACAAAGCGAGAAACACACACAAGCACAGAGCGAGAAACACACACAGAGCAACACACACACGCACACACACACAGGAACACACAGTCACAAAGAGAGAAACACACACACACACAAAGAGAGAAACACACACACACAGACAAAAGAGAAACACACAAACACAAAGGGAAACACACACACACACACACACACACACGCACACACAGAAACACACACACGCAGAGGAACACACACACACACAAAGAGGGAAACACACACACACAGAAAGAATTACACACACACATATAGACGTACAGACTAACATACAGAGAGAGGGGGTGGTGGAGGGTGAGGAGAGAAGGCAGAGAGACCAGAGGGAGGGAGAGGGTAAGTCATAAAGTCACAGAGGTTTACAGCATGGAAACAAGCCCTTCGGCCCCACTTGCCCATGCTGCCCCTTTTTTAACTCCTAAGCTAATCCCAATGGCCCACATTTGGCCCCTATCCCTCTGTACCCATCTTACCCATGGAACCGTCTCAATATTTTTTAGAAGACAAGATTGTATCCCTCTCTACTATTACCTCTGGCAGCTTGTTCCAGACACCACCCTCTGTGTGAAAAAAATTGTCCCTCTGGACACTTTTGTATCTCTCCCCTCTCACCTTAAACCCCTGCCCTCTAGTTTTAGACTCCCCTACCTTTGGGAAAAGACATTGATGTGTGTGTGTGTTTCTGTGTGTGTGTGTGTGTGTGTGTGTGTGTGTGTGTGCTTCTCTCTTTGTGACTGTGTATGTGTGTGTCTCTTTGTGTGTGTGTTTCTCTCTTTGCGTATGAGTGTGTTTCAGTGTGTGTGTGTGTGTGTGTGTGCGCTTCTCTCTTTGTGAGTGTGTATGTGTGTGTGTGTTTCTCTGTGTGTGTGTTTCTCTCTTTGCGTATGAGTGTGTTTCAGTGTGTGTGTGTGTTTTTCTCTCTGCGTGTGTGTGTGTTTCTCTCTTTGTGTGTGTGTGTTTCAGTGTGTGTGTGCGTGTGTTTCTCACTGTGTGTGTGCGTTTCCCACTTTGTGTGTGTGTGTGTGTGTGTTTCTCTCTTTGTGCATCTGTGTTTCTCTGTGTGTGTTTCTCTGTTTGTGTGTGTGTGTGTTTCTGTGTGTGTGTGTGTTTTTTTGTTTGTGTGTGTGTGTTTCTGCTCTATCAAGCAATTCCCTTCAAGATGCCTCGCAATTTCCTCCTTAATGACAGATTCTAACATTTTACCTACCACAGACGTTAAACTAACCGGCCTATAATTCCCCGCCTTTTGCCTGGCACCTTTCTTAAACAACGGCGTAACATTAGCCGTTTTCCAATCATGTTTGTGTGTGTGTGTGTGAGAGAGAGAGTGTGTGGGTGAGAGTGAGAGAGAGACTGTGTGATAAAGAGTGTGTGTGAGAAACAGAGTGCGTGTGTGAGAGTGTGTGTGGGTGAAGAGAGTGTGTGTGAGAGAGAGAGAGAGTGAGAGAGCGTGTGAGTGTGTGTGTGAGAGAGAATATGTGAGAGAGAGTGTGTGAGTGTGTGTGAGTGGGAGTGTGTGTGAGAGTGTGTGTGTGTGTCAAGAGTCTGTGTGTGAGAGACAATATGTGTGCGAGAGTGTGTGTGTGCAAGGGATAAAGTGTGTGCGAGAGAGAGTGTGTTTGAGAGTGAGAGAGAGATAGAGAGTGTGTGTGTGGAGAGAGAGTGTGAGAGCGCGTGTGCGAGAGAGTGCATGTGCGAGAGAGAGTGTGTGTGTGAGAGAGACAGAGTGTGTAATGTGTGTAAGACTGAGTAAGTGTACAAGAGTGAGTGAGTGCAGGTGGGAAAGTGCAGGAGTGTTAACTTTAAGTTTATTTGCAAGTGTCACAAACAGGCTGACATTAACACAGCAATGAAGTTACTGTGAAAATCCCCTAGTCCTGATATCCGAGGATTTCAGTGTAAAATCCCATTGCAGATCCCGGGATAAGAATGGGATGTGATTTTGCCTGGATTCAGTAATTAGTGACTACATATCTCACAGGGAGAGAAATAGTTTTAGACTCCCCTACCTTTGGGAAAAGATATTGACGTGTGTGTGTGTGTTTCCCTCTTTGTGTGTGCGTGTGTACTTCTCTGTTTGTGAGTGTGGTTGTTTCTCTTTGTGTGCGTGTGTGTGTTTCTCTTTGTGTGCGTGTGTGTTTCTCTTTGTGTGCGTGTGTGCTTCTCTTTGTGTGCGTGTGTGTTTCTCTTTGTGTGTGTGTGTGTTTCTGTCTTTGTGTGCGTGTGTGCTTCTCTTTGTGTGCGTGTGTGTTTCTCTTTGTGTGTGTGTGTGCTTCTCTTTGTGTGTGTGTGTGCTTCTCTTTGTGTGCGTGTGTGTTTCTCTTTGTGTGTGTGTGTGCTTCTCTTTGTGTGCGTGTGTGCTTCTCTTTGTGTGCGTGTGTGTTTCTCTTTGTGTGTGTGTGTGCTTCTCTTTGTGTGTGTGTGTGCTTCTCTTTGTGTGCGTGTGTGTTTCTCTTTGTGTGTGTGTGTGCTTCTCTTTGTGTGTGTGTGTGCTTCTCTTTGTGTGCGTGTGTGTTTCTCTTTGTGTGTGTGTGTGCTTCTCTTTGTGTGTGTGTGTGCTTCTCTTTGTGTGCGTGTGTGTTTCTCTTTGTGTGCGTGTGTGCTTCTCTTTGTGTGCGTGTGTGCTTCTGTCTTTGTGAGTGTGTGTGCTTCTCTGTTTGTGAGTGTGTGTGTTTCTCTCTTTGTGTGTGTGTGTTTCTCTTTGTGTGCGTGTGTGCTTCTCTCTTTGTGAGTGTGTGTGCTTCTCTGTTTGTGAGTGTGTGCTTCTCTTTGTGTGCGTGTGTGCTTCTCTCTTTGTGTGTGTGTGTGTTCTCTTTGTGTGTGTATTTCTCTCTTACTGTGTTTCTCTCTTTGTATGTGTTTTTCTCTCTTTGTGTGCATGTATTTCTTTGAGCGTGTGTTTCTTTCTGTGTGTGTTTCTCTCTTTGTGAGTGTGTGTGCTTCTCTCTTTGCGTGTGTGAGTGTTTTTCTCCTTGTGTGTGTTTCTCTTTTTGTGTGTTGCTCTCGTGTGTGTGTGTTTCTCTCTTTGTGACTGTGTGTATTTCTGTGTGTGTGTGTGTTGGTCTGTGTGTGTTTCTGTCTTTGTGTGTGTGTGTGCATGCGTTTCTCCCTTTGTGTGTCTGTGTTTCTCCCTTTGTGTGTGTTTCTTTCTCTTTGTGTGTGTGTGTGTGTGTGTGTGCGCGCAAAGGGCTAGATGGCCTACTCCTGCTCCTATGTTTTATGTTCTTGTGTACACAGCTCCAGGGACCCGGGTTCGATTCCCAGCTTGGGTCACTGTCTGTGTGGAGTCTGTATGTTCTCCCCGTGTCTGGGTGGGTTTCCTCCGGGTGCTCCGGTTTCCTCCCACAATCTGAAAGACGTGCTGGTTAGGGTGTATTGACCCTGCTAAATTCTCCCTCAGTGTAACCCGAACAGGCGCCGGAGTGTGGGGACTAGGGGATTTTCACAG
Source organism: Carcharhinus amblyrhynchos (assembly GCF_965287045.1). NCBI lineage: Eukaryota > Metazoa > Chordata > Chondrichthyes > Carcharhiniformes > Carcharhinidae > Carcharhinus > Carcharhinus amblyrhynchos. Next base: position 810,912 of record NW_027649820.1, on the reverse strand, counting down.
TAACTTTATTCCAGTGTTAATGTGAACCTACTTGTGACACTAATAAATAAACTTTATAGAAAAGAAACTTTCTATCTTTGATAGAGAGGTTCAGGTGATTCCATGTCATATCTTCCTGCTTTGGGGAAATGGGAGTTCTCTTTACATTTACAAGGATACGGGGAGGGAGATGTTTGAATGGAGTTTCAGCTTTTTGCATGATTAAAGTGTCAATTTGTTTCCAGAAGCTGTTTACAGCGATTGTCCCGAGAGGTTGAATTGTTTCAGTAATGTCTACGTCTCCAATACTTCAGACAGAGGAAGGAAGCAATATGCAAAAGGAAAGATTGGTGGAATCACTACATTGAAGGTGTGAGGTCTCATCACTCTCTGTCTGCTTTGGTTTTGTAATCTTTACATTTTTAAACACTGAAACCTCTTGCCCTTGTTGAGAATCTCACTGCGGTTTGGGAAAAGCAAACACTGATCCCACACTAAACCCCCCCCAACACAGGACTGAGCAGAGAGTGTGAAATGGAACTGCTGTCAGAGTGGGTTATTTTTATAGATGGATAGATAATAAACATTCCTCCATTTTCAAACCTTTCTCCTGTTTCTGTAGTGTTTCGGGCTCCCCTGTGTCCCTGACTCTCCATCTCTGGGGCAACTTGGAACACTAAGGGGCAACTTAGAAATACAGAGAGACACACAGATACAGAGAGAGACACAGAGAGAGACAGATACAAACAAAGAGATACAGAGACAGAGAGACACACAGAGACACACACATAGATAGACAGATACAGAGAGAGAGAGAGAGAGAAAGACACACACAGAGATAGAGAGAAACACAGATAGAGGGAGAGTCACAGAGAGAGAGAGACTCACACAAACACAGAGTGAGACATACAGATACAGAGACAGGCACAGATAGAGAGGGAGAGAAAAACACAGATAGAGAGAGACACAGATAGAGAGAGAGAGAGAAACAGATACAGAGAGAGGGACAGATGGAGACACAGAGAGCGAAAGAGGGAGAGACACAGAAAGAGAGAAATGGAGAGACATAGACAGAGAGAGACACACACAAAGAGAGAGATAGAGATAGATAGACAGACGGAGAGAAATGCAGGGAGAGACATAGAGAGAGACAGGGAGTGAAAAAGACATAGAGAGAGGGACACACATACAGATACAGAGAGAGACAGAGAGGGAGAGAAAAACTCAGATAGAGAAAGACACAGATGGATAGAAAGAGAAAGGGAGACACACACACAGATACAGTGAGACAGACAGAGATACAGAAAGAGATACACACTGTTAGAGAGAGAGACACACACACAAAGATAGAGAGAGACACACATAGAGAGAGAGAGAGACACACACACAGACAAAGAGAAAGAGACACAAACAGAGAGAGAGATACACACACAGATACAAAGAGAAAGAGAGACACACAGATACACAGAGAGAGATACAGATAGAGAGAATGAGAATCACAATAGAGAGAGGCAAATATAGATACAGGTAGAGAGAGAGAGAGAGAGAGAGAGAGATACATGCACAGATACAGAGTGAGACATACAGATACAGAGAGAGAGACAGATAGAGAGACAGAGAGAAAAACACAATAGAGAAAGAAAGAGACAGACACAGAGAGAGGGAGAGAGAGATACAGATATACAGAGAGAGACAGGTGCAGAGAGAGACACACAGATGCAGAGAGAGACACACACACACACATACAGATAGGGAGAGAGAGAGATGCAGATACAGAAAGAGAGAGACAGACACAAAGAGAGAGACAGGTGCAGAGAGAGAGACAGAGAGACACACACAGAAATACAGAGAGAGACAGAAATAGAGAGACAGACAGACAGACAGATAGAGAGAGACAGATATATAGAGAGAGTGTTTGATAAGGTTCCCCATGGTAAGATACTGTAGAAAATACGGATACATGGGATTGAGGGTGATTTAGCAGTTTGGATCAGGAATTGGCTCGCTGATAGAAGACAGAGGGTGATGGTTGATAGGAAATATTCAACCTGGAGTTCAGTTACTAGTGGTGTACCTCAGGGATCTGCTTTGGGGACACTGCTGTTTGTCATCTTTATAAATGACCCTGATCTTGGGATTGGACATAGCTCAGCACAACACTGAGGGCTGAAGGGCCTGTACCGTGCTGTATTGTTCTATGAGAGAGAGAGAGAGAGACGCACACAGACAGAGAGGGAGAGGGAGAGAGAGAGTGTGTGTGTGTGTGAGAGTGTGTGTGTGAGAGAGAGAGAGTGTGTATGTGTGTCAGAGAGAGTGTGTGAGAAAGAGAGTGTGTGTGAGAGAGTGTGTATGAGGGAGGTCGTGTGAGAGAGTGTGTGAGTGTGAGAGAGAGTGTGTGTGAGAGAGAGTGTGTGTGAGAGAGAGTGTGTGTGAGAGAGGGAGTGTGTGAGAGAGAGTGTGTGTGAGAGAGGGTGTGTGTGAGAGAGGGTGTGTGTGTGAGAGAGAGCGTGTGTGAGATAGAGTGTGTGAGAGTGTGTGTGTGAGAGAGTGTGTGAGAGAGAGTGTGTGTGTGAGAGAGTGTGTGAGAGAGGGTGTGTGAGAGAGAGTGTGTGTGTGAGAGAGGGTGTGTGTGAGAGAGGGAGTGTGTGTGAGAGAGAGTGTGTGAGAGTGTGTGTGTGAGAGAGTGTGTGAGAGAGAGTGTGTGTGTGAGAGAGAGGGTGTGTGTGAGAGAGAGAGTGTGTGTGAGAGAGAGTGTGTGTGTGAGAGAGTGTGTGTGTGAGAGGGTGTGTGTGAGAGAGGGTGTGTGTGAGAGAGGGAGTGTGTGTGTGAGAGAGAGTGTGTGTGAGAGAGGGTGTGTGTGACAGAGTGTGCGAGAGAGTGTGTGTGTGAGAGAGTGTGTGAGAGAGAGTGTGTGTGTGAGAGTGTGTGTGAGAGTGTGTGTGAGAGAGAGTGTGTGTGTGAGAGAGAGTGTGTGTGAGAGAGAGAGTGTGTGAGAGAGCGAGTGTGTGAGAGAGCGAGTGTGTGAGAGAGCGAGTGTGAGAGAGAGTGTGTGAGAGAGAGTGTGTGTGAGAGAGTGTGTGTGTTAGAGAGCGTGCGTGAGAGAGAGCGTGCGTGTGAGAGAGAGCGTGCGTGTGAGAGAGAGAGTGTGTGAGAGAGAGTGTGTGAGAGTGTGTGTGTTAGAGAGCGTGCGTGAGAGAGCGTGCGTGTGACAGAGAGCGTGCGTGTGACAGAGAGCGTGCGTGTGAGAGAGAGAGTGTGTGAGAGAGAGAGTGTGTGAGAGAGAGTGTGTGAGAGAGAGTGTGTGAGAGTGTGTGTGAGAGAGAGCGTGTGTGAGAGAGATGTGTGTGTGAGAGAGAGTGTGTGAGAGAGAGTGTGTGTGAGAGAGAGCGTGTGTGTGAGAGAGAGAGTGTGTGAGAGAGAGTGTGTGAGAGAGAGTGTGAGAGAGAGAGTGTGTGAGAGAGAGAGTGTGTGTGAGAGAGAGCGTGTGTGAGATAGATGTGTGTGTGAGAGAGAGTGTGTGTGTGAGAGAGAGTGTGTGTGTGAGAGAGTGTGTGTGTGAGAGAGAGTGTGTGTGAGAGTGTGTGTGTGTGTGTGTGAGAGAGAGAGTGTGTGTGTGAGAGTGTGTGTGTGAGAGAGAGTGTGTGTGAGAGAGATGTGTGTGAGAGTGTGTGTGAGAGAGAGTGTGAGAGAGAGTGTGTGAGAGTGTGTGTGAGAGAGAGTGTGTGTGATAGAGTGTGTGTGTGAGAGAGAGTGTGTGAGAGAGAGTGTGTGTGAGAGAGAGAGTGTGTGTGAGAGAGAGCGTGTGTGAGAGAGAGAGTGTGTGTGTGAGAGTGTGTGTGTGAGAGAGAGCGTGTGTGAGAGAGAGTGTGTGTGTGAGAGAGAGTGTGTGTGTGAGAGAGAGTGTGTGTGTGAGAGAGAGCGTGTGTGAGAGAGAGCGTGTGTGAGAGAGAGAGTGTGTGTGTGAGAGAGAGTGTTAATGTGAGAGTGTGTGTGTGAGAGTGTGTGAGAGAGAGTGTGTGTGAGAGAGAGTGTGTGAGAGAGAGTGTGTGTGAGAGAGAGCGTGTGTGAGAGAGAGCGTGTGTGAGAGAGTGTGTGTGTGAGAGAGACAGAGTGTGTAATGTGTGTAAGACTGAGTAAGTGTACAAGAGTGAGTGAGTGTGCGCGGGAGAGTGCAGGAGTGTTAACTTTAAGTTTATTTACAAGTGTCACAAACAGGCTGACATTAACACAGCAATGAAGTTACTCTGAAAATCCCCTAGTCCCCACACTCTGGCTCCTGTTCGGGTTACACCGAGGGTGAATTTAGCACGGCCCAACGCACCCTATCCAGGCCGTCATTCAGACTGTGGGAGGAAACCCACGCAGACACGGGGAGAAGGTGCAGACTCCACACAGACAGTGACCCCAAGCTGGGAATGGAACCCGGGGACCGTGGCGTTGTGAGACAGCAGTGCTAACCCACTGTTGATAAAGGGAGAGTTAACAGAAAGTAGCTGGTGAGAATATACCGGCCAGTTTGAATCGAATCCAAATGATTCGATTCAATGATTTTCTGCAGTACATCTGCATTCTCTGCAGTACATCTGCAGAAAATGTATGGGATTGGGGGTGATCTAGGTAATTGGATCAGGAATTGGCTAGCAGATAGGAGACAGAGGGTGGTGGTTGATGGTAAATATTCGTCACTCAAAGGGTGGTGAACCTCTGGAATTCTCTGCCCGTTGAAGTGGTGGAGGCTGCCTCGCTAAATATTTTTAAGAAGCGGGTTGATGGGTTTTTGATAAGAGAGGGGATTAAGGGTTATGGGGAGAGGGCGGGAAAGTGGAACTGAGCCACGACAGATCAGCCATGATCTTATTGAATGGCGGGGCAGGCTCGAAGGGCCAGATGGCCTACTCCTGCTCCTATTTCTTATGTTCTTATGGAGTTCGGTTACGAGCGGTGTGCCTCAGGGATCTGTTTCGGGGCCACTGCTGTTTGTAATTTTTATTAATGATCTGGATGAGGGTATAGTTGGGTGGATTAGTAAGTTTGCTGATGACACCAAAGTCGGAGGTGTGGTAGATTGTGAGGAAGGGTGTCATAGTTTGCAGGGTGACTTAGAAAGGTTGCAGAGCTGGGCCGCGAGGTGGCGGATGGAGTTTAATACGGAGAAGTGTGAGGTAATTCATTTCGGTAGGAATAACAGATGTGTCGAGTATAGGGCTAACGGGAGGACTTTGAATAGTGTGGATGAGCAGAGGGATGTAGGTGTATGTGTACATAGATCCCTGAAAGTTGGGAATCAAGTAGATAAGGTTGTTAAGAAGGCATACGGTGTCTTGGCGTTTATTGGTAGGGGGATTGAATTTAGGAGTCGCAGCGTCATGTTGCAACTGTACACAACTGTGGTGCGGCTGCACTTGGAGTATTGTGTGCAGTTCTGGTCCCCACATTACAGGAAGGATGTAGAGGCTTTGGAGAGGGTGCAGAGGAGGTTTACCAGGATGTTGCCTGGTATGGAGGGGAGGTCCTATGAGGAGAGAGTGAGAGATTTGGGGTTGTTTTCGCTGGAAAGAAGGCGGCTAAGAGGGGACCTTATTGAAACATATAAGATGATTAGAGGTTTAGACAGGGTAGATAGTGATAGCCTTTTTCCTAGGATGGAGAAAGCTAGCACGAGGGGGCACGACTTTAAATTAAGGGGGGGTAGTTATAGGACTGATGTCAGGGGTAGGTTCTTTACCCAGAGGGTGGTGAGGGACTGGAATGCCCTGCCTGCTGCAGTTGTAAATGCGCCTAGTTTGGGGGCGTTTAAGAGACCTGTGGATAGGTTTATGGACAAAATGGGATTGGTTTAGATTAGTGGGTTAGTGTTGTTGTTGTTTTTTTTTCAAAAAAAGCTGGTCGGCTTGTATCCAGCTCACTCAGAATAAACGGGAGTCTGATAGTTGTCAGTCCCCACACCAATAATCCCCCTGTACTGAACACATTCCCACTCTGATTCAGTGTGTGTGTCTCAATCCGCTTTTGAACCTGCACTTTGCTTGTGTGGATATGATGCTGAATGGATTTGAATGGAAATGCTGGAACTCTGCGCTCTGAGAGTTTGTGTGTTTTATTCTGAAAATGGCCTCATGTGTTTTTTTTCCTCTCTCTTTATAACCAGTTTTTAATCTTTTTCTCCCTGAGGAATTTTGAAAGCTGGGGACGTGTCTAGGATCTGAAGGACGGGAATGTGTGTGACGGGGATGAGGGAGAGGAGCATCTTCCAGAGGGAGGGCTGACTGAGGCCTGTCCCCCAGCTTCACCCCGGGCTGGGGGGGTGAGCTGTGTCTGTTTCTGACCCTGATCCGGATTGAATGTTTAATATCAGAGGCAGTGAGATCTGAATGGGAGTGGGATAGAGAGACAGAGAGAAACACACAGGGAGGGAACTGTCCCAATCTTTCTTACTCTCTGCTTCACAACGGACTTGTTGTGTTTGGATGCTACTGAGAGATTGTGTCACTGAGAGGGGAGATCCTGGGGGTTTGGCTGTGCTTTTTCATAGAAATATTTTCTTGTGTTTTAATTATTTTCTCTCTCTTTTCCCCAAGAATGAATATTACTGAGAGATAGTGTAACTGAGAAGGGGGAATCCTGTGCTCTTGTGCTGTTTAATTTAGAAATGTTGTTTTATTTTAATATATTTCTGTTTCTTCCCCCAAGAATTAATATGTAGATATTACTGAGGCGGGGGAAGTCTGGGTTTCTGTGCTACTTAATTTAAACCATTTCTTGTATTCAATTAAATTTCTCTCTTTCCCCAAAGAACTAATGTCTAGTTAGACAATCTCTCTGTAAGATCTGAGAAGGGGGAATCCTGGGCTCTCGTGCTGTTTCATTTAAACCTGTTGTTGTATTTTAATGAATGATTTTCTCTTCTCCCCAGGGATTTGAATTGTGAAGACTGCAATGGGACTGGGAATCCTTGGAGAAGGGGCTTTTCTCCAGAGGATGGATGGATGGATGGACTGAGTCCTGTTCTATAGGCCACACGTGAGTTGTTGTCTCTTTATTGTCCCCGATCCAGGTTTAATTGTAGTCTCACTTCCTCGGATGAACCAGTTCTGGTTATTTTTTACATGTTTTTCATTTGTAAAACACCACACTTTGATCTTTATATATGCAACTTCATAATATTAGACAGGGAGACAGAGAGAGAGGAAGAGAGTGAGAGAGGCAGGGAGACAGGTATCGATCTGGGGGGAGTGTGTTAAGAGACAGAGAGGGAGAAACAGAGGAGGGGGCAGTGGAGGAGAGGTGACTGATAGAAGTGGGAATTTCATTGGGGGATCCTGTGTTAATTGACTGGCCTGTCTCTGGAGTAAATCCCCCCCCACCCCCGGAATACTTGGATGTGTTTTAATAAATTAAATATCAGGACAGTCACGAGGTGTTTGGAAGTTCATTTCATTTGAAAATTGTTGCCATTTTGTCAGGGTTTAATAACGAGGATGTGAAAATGAATGTTCCCCTCAGTGAGATTGTGAATGTCAGCAAGTCCTGGGATCTTGCTGTGCCTTTTATTGTTTACCATCAGCTTTTGTGTTTTGTCTTTAATCAAATTTCACTTTATTTTCTCTTTCTCTCTTCCGACCGAGGAGAATTCTTTCGGAAAGTTTGGCGACGCAGACAGCGAGTAGTTTTGCCGTGAGGAATCCTCGGACAAGAGCTATAACCAGAGAGATAAATATTAATAAAAATCCCCGTGTCTTTGTCATTCATTTTCATACACAGATAGACGGGTGGGGCTTTTACACTGAGGGTTAGTGGTCTGTGTGTCGGGGGGAGTGGAGGGGGATTGATTGCAGTGGGGGGGGTACAGTAATTACAAAGGGGGGGGGTTCTGTCAGTCTAGGGGGGAGCCAATTAAAGGGGAGAGGCAATTAAAGGGGAGAGGCAATTAAAGGGGAGAGGCAATTAAAGGGGAGAGGCAATTAAAGGGGAGAGGCAATTAAAGGGGAGAGGCAATTAAAGGGGAGAGGCAATTAAAGGGGAGAGGCAATTAAAGGGGAGAGGCAATTAAAGGGGAGAGGCAATTAAAGGGGAGAGGCAATTAAAGGGGAGAGGCAATTAAAGGGGAGAGGCAATTAAAGGGGAGAGGCAATTAAAGGGGAGAGGCAATTAAAGGGGAGAGGCAATTAAAGGGGAGAGGCAATTAAAGGGGAGAGGCAATTAAAGGGGAGAGGCAATTAAAGGGGAGAGGCAATTAAAGGGGAGAGGCAATTAAAGGGGAGAGGCAATTAAAGGGGAGAGGCAATTAAAGGGGAGAGGCAATTAAAGGGGAGAGGCAATTAAAGGGGAGAGGCAATTAAAGGGGAGAGGCAATTAAAGGGGAGAGGCAATTAAAGGGGAGGCCCATTTAAAGGGGAGGCCCATTTAAAGGGGAGGCCCATTTAAAGGGGAGGCCCATTTAAAGGGGAGGTCCATTTAAAGGGGAGGTCCATTTAAAGGGGAGGTCCATTTAAAGGGGAGGTCCATTTAAAGGGGAGGTCCATTTAAAGGGGAGGTCCATTAAAGGGGAGGTCCATTAAAGGGGAGGTCCATTAAAGGGGAGGTCACATCAGCTCAGAGGAATCTATCGGGAGGACAGCACTTGGGGCGAAAAAAAAAAGTCAGAAAAAAAAAGTCAGAAAAAAAAAGTCAGAAAAAAAAAGTCAGAAAAAAAAAGTCAGAAAAAAAAAGTCAGAAAAAAAAAGTCAGAAAAAAAAAGTCAGAAAAAAAAAGTCAGAAAAAAAAAGTCAGAAAAAAAAAGTCAGAAAAAAAAAGTCAGAAAAAAAAAGTCAGAAAAAAAAAGTCAGAAAAAAAAAGACAGAAAAAAAAAGTCAGAAAAAAAAAGACAGAAAAAAAAAGACAGAAAAAAAAAGACAGAAAAAAAAGACAGAAAAAAAAAGACAGAAAAAAAAAGACAGAAAAAAAAGACAGAAAAAAAAGACAGAAAAAAAAAGTCAGAAAAAAAAAGTCAGAAAAAAAAAGTCAGAAAAAAAAAGTCAGAAAAAAAAAGTCAGAAAAAAAAAGTCAGAAAAAAAAAGTCAGAAAAAAAAGTCAGAAAAAAAAAGTCAGAAAAAAAAGTCAGAAAAAAAAGTCAGAAAAAAAAAGTCAGAAAAAAAAAGTCAGAAAAAAAAAGTCAGAAAAAAAAAGTCAGAAAAAAAAAGTCAGAAAAAAAAAGTCAGAAAAAAAAAGTCAGAAAAAAAAAGTCAGAAAAAAAAAGTCAGAAAAAAAAAGTCAGAAAAAAAAAGTCAGAAAAAAAAAGTCAGAAAAAAAAAGTCAGAAAAAAAAAGTCAGAAAAAAAAAGTCAGAAAAAAAAAGTCAGAAAAAAAAAGTCAGAAAAAAAAGTCAGAAAAAAAAAGTCAGAAAAAAAAGTCAGAAAAAAAGTCAGAAAAAAAAAGTCAGAAAAAAAAAGTCAGAAAAAAAAAGTCAGAAAAAAAAAGTCAGAAAAAAAAAGTCAGAAAAAAAAAGTCAGAAAAAAAAAGTCAGAAAAAAAAAGTCAGAAAAAAAAAGTCAGAAAAAAAAGTCAGAAAAAAAAAGTCAGAAAAAAAAGTCAGAAAAAAAGTCAGAAAAAAAAAGTCAGAAAAAAAAAGTCAGAAAAAAAAAGTCAGAAAAAAAAAGTCAGAAAAAAAAAGTCAGAAAAAAAAAGTCAGAAAAAAAAAGTCAGAAAAAAAAAGTCAGAAAAAAAAAGTCAGAAAAAAAAAGACAGAAAAAAAAAGTCAGAAAAAAAAAGACAGAAAAAAAAAGACAGAAAAAAAAAGACAGAAAAAAAAGACAGAAAAAAAAAGACAGAAAAAAAAAGACAGAAAAAAAAGACAGAAAAAAAAGACAGAAAAAAAAAGTCAGAAAAAAAAAGTCAGAAAAAAAAAGTCAGAAAAAAAAAGTCAGAAAAAAAAAGTCAGAAAAAAAAAGTCAGAAAAAAAAAGTCAGAAAAAAAAAGTCAGAAAAAAAAAGTCAGAAAAAAAAAGTCAGAAAAAAAAAGTCAGAAAAAAAAAGTCAGAAAAAAAAAGTCAGAAAAAAAAAGTCAGAAAAAAAAGTCAGAAAAAAAAGTCAGAAAAAAAAGACAGAAAAAAAAGACAGAAAAAAAAGACAGAAAAAAAAGACAGAAAAAAAGACAGAAAAAAAGACAGAAGAAAAAAGACAGAAGGAAAAAGACAGAAGGAAAAAGACAGAAGGAAAAAGACAGAAGGAAAAAGACAGAAGGAAAAAGACAGAAAAAAAAGACAGAAAAAAAAGACAGAAAAAAAAAGACAGAAAAAAAGACAGAAGAAAAAAGACAGAAGAAAAAAGACAGAAGAAAAAAGACAGAAGAAAAAAGACAGAAGGAAAAAGACAGAAGGAAAAAGACAGAAGGAAAAAGACAGAAAAAAAAGACAGAAAAAAAAAGACAGAAAAAAAAAGACAGAAAAAAAGACAGAAGAAAAAAGACAGAAGAAAAAAGACAGAAGGAAAAAGACAGAAGGAAAAAGACAGAAGGAAAAAGACAGAAGGAAAAAGACAGAAGGAAAAAGACAGAAGGAAAAAGACAGAAGGAAAAAGACAGAAGGAAAAAGACAGAAGAAAAAAGACAGAAGAAAAAAGACAGAAGAAAAAAGACAGAAGAAAAAAGACAGAAGAAAAAAGACAGAAGAAAAAAGACAGAAGAAAAAAGACAGAAGAAAAAAGACAGAAAGAAAAAGACAGAAAGAAAAAGACAGAAAGAAAAAGACAGAAAGAAAAAGACAGAAAGAAAAAGACAGAAAAAAACGGAGGGAAAAAAAGGACAGAGGGAAAATAAAGACAGAGGGAAAATAAAGACAGAGGGAAAATAAAGACAGAGGGAAAATAAAGACAGAGGGAAAATAAAGACAGAGGGAAAATAAAGACAGAGGGAAAATAAAGACAGAGGGAAAATAAAGACAGAGGGAAAATAAAGACAGAGGGAAAATAAAGACAGAGGGAAAATAAAGACAGAGGGAAAATAAAGACAGGGAAAATAAAGAGAGGGAAAATAAAGACAGAGGGAAAATAAAGACAGAGGGAAAATAAAGACAGAGGGAAAATAAAGAGAGGGAAAATAAAGACAGAGGGAAAATAAAGACAGAGGGAAAATAAAGAGAGGGAAAATAAAGACAGAGGGAAAATAAAGACAGAGGGAAAATAAAGACAGAGGGAAAATAAAGACAGAGGGAAAATAAAGACAGAGGGAAAATAAAGACAGAGGGAAAATAAAAGTCAGGGAAAATAAAAGTCAGGGAAAATAAAAGTCAGGGAAAATAAAAGTCAGGGAAAATAAAAGTCAGGGAAAATAAAAGTCAGGGAAAATAAAAGTCAGGCAGGGAAAATAAAAGTCAGGCAGGGAAAATAAAAGTCAGGCAGGGAAAATAAAAGTCAGGCAGAGAAAATAAAAGTCAGGCAGAGAAAATAAAAGTCAGGCAGAGAAAATAAAAGTCAGGCAGAGAAAATAAAAGTCAGGCAGAGAAAATAAAAGTCAGGCAGAGAAAATAAAAGTCAGGCAGAGAAAATAAAAGTCAGGCAGAGAAAATAAAGAGACAGGGAGAGAAAATAAAGAGACAGGGAGAGAAAATAAAGAGACAGGGAGAGAAAATAAAGAGACAGGGAGAGAAAATAAAGAGACAGGGAGAGAAAATAAAGAGACAGGGAGAGAAAATAAAGAGGCAGGGAGAGAAAATAAAGAGGCAGGGAGAGAAAATAAAGAGGCAGGGAGAGAAAATAAAGAGGCAGGGAGAGAAAATAAAGAGGCAGGGAGAGAAAATAAAGAGGCAGGGAGAGAAAATAAAGAGGCAGGGAGAGAAAATAAAGAGGCAGGGAGAGAAAATAAAGAGGCAGGGAGAGAAAATAAAGAGGCAGGGAGAGAAAATAAAGAGGCAGGGAGAGAAAATAAAGAGGCAGGGAGAGAAAATAAAGAGGCAGGGAGAGAAAATAAAGAGGCAGGGAGAGAAAATAAAGAGGCAGGGAGAGAAAATAAAGAGGCAGGGAGAGAAAATAAAGAGGCAGGGAGAGAAAATAAAGAGGCAGGGAGAGAAAATAAAGAGGCAGGGAGAGAAAATAAAGAGGCAGGGAGAGAAAATAAAGAGGCAGGGAGAGAAAATAAAGAGGCAGGGAGAGAAAATAAAGAGGCAGGGAGAGAAAATAAAGAGGCAGGGAGAGAAAATAAAGAGGCAGGGAGAGAAAATAAAGAGGCAGGGAGAGAAAATAAAGAGGCAGGGAGAGAAAATAAAGAGGCAGGGAGAGAAAATAAAGAGGCAGGGAGAGAAAATAAAGAGGCAGGGAGAGAAAATAAAGAGGCAGGGAGAGAAAATAAAGAGGCAGGGAGAGAAAATAAAGAGGCAGGGAGAGAAAATAAAGAGGCAGGGAGAGAAAATAAAGAGGCAGGGAGAGAAAATAAAGAGGCAGGGAGAGAAAATAAAGAGGCAGGGAGAGAAAATAAAGAGGCAGGGAGAGAAAATAAAGAGACAGGGAGAGAAAATAAAGAGACAGGGAGAGAAAATAAAAGACAGGGAGGGAAAATAAAGACAGAGGGAAAATAAAGACAGAGAGGGAAAATAAAGACAGAGGGAAAATAAAGACAGAGAGGGAAAATAAAGACAGAGAGGGAAAATAAAGACAGAGAGGGAAAATAAAGACAGAGAGGGAAAATAAAGACAGAGAGGGAAAATAAAGACAGTAAAAAGACAAACAGGACTGAGAGGGAAAGATTAAGATTCGGAGGGAAAGATTAAGATTCGGAGGGAAAGATTAAGATTCGGAGGGAAAGATTAAGATTCGGAGGGAAAGATTAAGATTCGGAGGGAAAGATTAAGAATGGGAGGGAAAGATTAAGAATGGGAGGGAAAGATTAAGAATGGGAGGGAAAGATTAAGAATGAGAGGGAAAGATTAAGAATGAGAGGGAAAGATTAAGAATGAGAGGGAAAGATTAAGAATGAGAGGGAAAGATTAAGAATGAGAGGGAAAGATTAAGAATGAGAGGGAAAGATTCAGATTGAGAGGGAAAGATTCAGATTGAGAGGGAAAGATTCAGATTGAGAGGGAAAGATTCAGATTGAGAGGGAAAGATTCAGATTGAGAGGGAAAGATTCAGATTGAGAGGGAAAGATTCAGATTGAGAGGGAAAGATTCAGATTGAGAGGGAAAGATTCAGATTGAGAGGGAAAGATTCAGATTGAGAGGGAAAGATTCAGATTGAGAGGGAAAGATTCAGATTGAGAGGGAAAGATTCAGATTGAGAGGGAAAGATTCAGATTGAGAGGGAAAGATTCAGATTGAGAGGGAAAGATTCAGATTGAGAGGGAAAGATTCAGATTGAGAGGGAAAGATTCAGATTGAGAGGGAAAGATTCAGATTGAGAGGGAAAGATTCAGATTGAGAGGGAAAGATTCAGATTGAGAGGGAAAGATTCAGATTGAGAGGGAAAGATTCAGAATGAGAGGGAAAGATTCAGAATGAGAGGGAAAGATTCAGACTGAGAGGAGAAAGATTAAGATTGAGAGGGAAAGATTAAGACTGAGAAAGACTGAGAGGGAGATTGAGAGGAGGCTGCAAACAGACAGAGAAAAGCAGGGCTGAGGTGGGAAAGAGACGCAGACACAAAGTGAAGAGGTTCATACTCACCAGCGCACATCTTTTCCCTCGGTGGTCTCTCCAACTCCTTCCATTCCCTCTCCCATGGTGGCGGAGACAGATCCTGGGCCAGGGGCTTTGTGCTGGGTAAAGGGGAGGGGGGTTAAAATCTCAGAGCTGGAACTCCATGCTGCGCACACACACACTGACTCACTCACACAGACACACAGTTTACCTGATACTTACCCAGCCACGCGGAGACAGAGACAGAACAATGGAACCCCAGCCTTTTTGTAACCTCCACACACACTGTCCACACCTCCCCAATCAAACCCCATCCAACCACATCTCCTACACCTCACCTGGACACACCTCCTGCAGGTATGGCGCAGTCCAACACCAGCCTGTCTCTGAGTGTGTGGGGGGGTTGTGTGTGTGGGTTAGTGAGCACCAGGTAAATGGTTTATTCCAAGGCTAACTCGCAGCTCTGCACTGCCCGGCAGGCCAGGTCTGAATGTGGACTGTACAACTTGTTCACCCAGGGCTCCATCGGCTACAGGTTTGTCCCCTTTACTGATTCCTGCAAAGTTGCCTTTCCCTTAAGTTGCTTGAACTGTAACAATTTCTTGCAAAGTTATTTGTTGTCTCATTTACTAATTCCACTCCTGAATTACAATGTCATCTGTCTGTTGTTGTCTGTCCGGGTGTCTGAATGTGTGTTACAAGCACTAGCTGGGGGAGGGGGAGGGAAAGAAGCAGAGTGAAGTTTCTGTCTGCTAAGTGCTGTAAATGTGTCTTTAACCAGCAGCTCTGCAGAGACAGAGATACAGGATTTTAAACTCACTGGGACCCAGAAGGATGTACGTGGCGTGAGAATTGGAAGAAACCAGGTTGTCAGGATACGGAAAGGTGGAAGGAAAATATCAAGTCAAAGAACTGAAAGTACAAAGGCGTCCCGGAGGCTCCCTGAAACTGAGCTGTAAAACCAGCGGTTTCAATCTTGGCAGCTACTGGATGGACTGGATCCGGCAGGTTCCCGGACAGGGGGCTCGAGTGTCTGCTTACCTACTATCGTTCATCCAGCACTAATTACTACACGCCATCAATTCAGGGTCGATTTACTGCGTCCACAGACACTTCAAGCAACATCTTCTCTTTGGAGATGACGAGCCTGAAGACTGGAGACACGGCCATCTATTACTGGGGATATCAGCATCTTCCATCATAACCTGAAGGTCAGGATCTGTTTTCAATGCAGTATGATCGAGGCTGGTCAGAAGCAAACTATAATGGTGTTTAAAATAAAGAGTAACACAGAAAGCATTTAACAGTAAAACTTCCCAAACTCACCGATACCACTGGTCAGCTTTTCACTGCCTTTACATTCATTGTAGTTTCAGCAATCCGACATACGATATATTACTCTTTTTAATATTTCTGATAGATTGTGTTATATAAACAGTTGCCTACATTTCCCATTCGAGCAAAACCAATGGTCCGTTTGAAGTGAATATTGAACAGCAGGACTGAACAGAGTGAGTGCAGTTTTTGTATGGGTGTGTGTCACTGTGATATTCTACGGGGGTCACAGAGCTGAGAAAAGCGCCATCCTCATACAGAAACCTCAGAAAAGGTCCTTGCTTAAATTTGTGACCAATGCTATTGCCGAATGCCAAAGTACATGAGGGTTCAACAAAATAATACTTAGAAGCAGTACTTTTTTTATGATGTAAAATGCTTCAAGTTTATTGTTATTGATTTACACGCTGGATGTGCACAGAGAGTGTAAAAGTTTCTAACCCCCTTTATCAATATCATGACCAGTCGAAATTGAAATATCTCACTGAGTCACCCTTAACGAGCTGCAAACAGGCTTTTGAAATAGCAGTGAAATTAACTGCCTGTATTTTACAGCTAACTGTCCGCCTCAGTATTGGTCATGCTGTGTCTCACTGTGATAGCTGGAGCTACACAGCAGTTACTGTCAATACAAAAAACCCTCAGCACTGATTGATTGAAACTGGATCAGTGTCACTTTTACATCCAAACTGTAATCACACTACAATATTATTTATGTCCAGCACTGACCACATGGCAAGAATAAACATGGAAAATCTTGATAGTTACTCAATTATCGATGTGCGTTTTCAACAACATGTTCACGTGTAACTCTGTGAAATATAAAACATTAGGGTCATTTAGGAATGTCAAATGATATCCAAAGATCCAATTATAATCTAATGAACGTTAATTGTCTTTGCTTTTCCTTGGGTTTGTGGATATTTAAAGTAACGGTGATTTTGTGTCTATTCTGTGCAGGGACGGTTATTTTATGACACAGCCAACGGAATGTGACACTGTGATGCTTTCGACTACTGGGGACAAGGGACCATGGTGACGGTGACTACAGGTAAGAACCATCCACTTATTGAGTAACTGGTTTACATGTGTCTTTGTTTTATATTTTTATCTGTACTAATAATCCATTTGGTAACAGAAATGTGAGTTTGGCGGATTCTCGGTTGACAATTGTTACAATGTTTCCTGTGACTCTGCTGCGAAGGGGTTTTAGAATTCAGCTCTTTCTGCACAATAGCTGCTGCTGAGGGATTCAATCCCAAATTGTTGGGATTTGGTGTTTATCTGTTGAGGTTACTGTGTGGTTAGGGTTACTTTCAAATCTAAATGTCTGTTAAACAATTCAGCGTTTCTGCAGTGCTTCATCTCGGCGACATCTAGTGGCTGCGGGTTGAACCATCTACTGCACCAGTGTTTGAAATTTAAACCAAAAAATTAAAATAATCTAGAATTTCTATATTTAGCCAGTGAAAATGTTCCACTCACTCACAATGCTGGTGCTGCTGTGCAATATTTTCTGATTATTCTAAACATTAATTAGTTTGGTGATGGGCGAATTGGCTGGAATTTATATTGAACATTTCTGTAAATGTTACATTTGATTCTGTTGAAAGTGTTTGTAGAATTGTGCTGCTTCTGCATGAAGCGGGCTTCAGTCTGTCAGTGATGCGTTTTTTTCTGTGGTGAGGAGATTATGTATCTGGGTGACTCTAAACACGTAAAATTTGTGAATTAATGTAGTGTTTCTGCATTGTTTGAACTCAGTGACACTGAGCTGTTACACGCTTTGATTGAATATGAATACTCTGTGGGTTCGCAACTGTTTGATGCATGACTGCAGACAGAAATAAAGCAGGCTTTATTGTGTTTGTATGTTTAAAATCTTTACTGATATCGGCTTACGCCACTCGTTCAGAACATAGTTTGTCACTGCATTTACAATTTGGGGTCCCTGCAATGTTTAATCTCGGTGATATTTGATGGCTGGAACTTTTACCTTCCAAATGTTTAAATATGGTGACATCTAGTGGCTGCGGGTTGAACCATCTACTGCACCAGTGTTTGAAATTTAAACCAAAAAATTAAAATAATCTAGAATTTCTATATTTAGCCAGTGAAAATGTTCCACTCACTCACAATGCTGGTGCTGCTGTGTAATATTTTCTGCTTATTCTAAACATTAATTGGAATTTATATTAAACATTTCTGTAAATGTTATACTTGATCCTGTTGAAAGTGTTTCTAGGGTGTGACAGAGATACAGACAGATACAGAGAAAGAGCAGAGAGCCGGGGGAGAGGGCACAGAGCTGGAGGGAAGTGTAGAGAACCAGGTGCAAATACAGAGAGCCGGATAAAAGGGGAAAAGAGCCACTGTGACAGGCAGACAGCCAGGGGAAAGGGCAAAGAGCTGGGGAAATGGGCAGAGAGCGGGTGATGGACGGGCGGAGTGAGGGGGTTCAGAATAGAGCTAGCACCACAATCAGCTCATCTGTAATCTCAGTGAATGATGGAGGAAACTTCAGGGCCCGAATGGGAAACTCTAGGTATTAATGTGTGATCCTTCAATGAGTCAATGTTGGATTTATTTGAATTTATAATCACATTGCGAGTTTCCTGATCATTCAGTAAGTATTCATTCCGGAGGGATTTCTGAAGCAAAGTCACTAATCTCTGGTTTGTGCAGTGAGAGGCAGTGAGTTGGACAGAGGAAGGGGCACCAATCAGTTTGAAGCCAGGCAATTTCCAAAACTAGTGTGGAGATGCCGGAGTGAGGTTGGTGTGGGCACAGGAAGGATTCTCACTACACCAGGTTAAAGTCCAACAGGTTTATTTGGAATCACAAGCTGTTGGAGCTCCCTCATCAGGTGAGTGGATAGTCTGAATGAAGGGAGAACTTCTTCATCACAAAGTGTTGTTGTTTGAGAAACAGCAGTTTGTCACACACTGCTGTTGTTGAGAAATAAATAGTTGCTGCAATAATGGGGAACATTTCTGCTGTTCCCTGTTAATCCAATGAATGACACGTCATTGTGAGACTAACAGAATGTGTTTTTTTTCTTCCCAATTTGATAGAAGTGAAGACAGGGATATGAGTTTCTACAGAGATGACAATTCCCAAATGATAGAAGTAACATCATCTCAAAGGCAGATGAAAGATTTCATCGGGAAACATTAGGGATAAGTTCATAATTCTAATCAGTGTTGGAGATAGAAACATAGAAAATACAAGCTGGAGTAGGCCATTTGGCCCTTTGGGACTACTCCGCCATTCACTTTGGTCAGAGCTCATCACTATCCTGATCACACCTACTACCCATATCCCTTCATCCCTTTAACACCAAGAGCTATATCTAATATAGAAACGTATTTGTAACAATAAGTTTGATGACTTAATAAATGCAAGTAAGAGTCTAACTTGTTCAATTGGCCATTCTTTCCCAGCGAAACAATCTCCGCCCAATCTCTATGGCCTGGTCTCCCCCTGTCAGCGACACAACTCCGACGGCTCCATCACCTTCGGATGTTTGGCGATGGATTACTCTCCAGATGTCTCCAAAGTGACCTGGAAGATAAATGGGCAAACGGTCCCCAGTGGATTTAAGCCTTACCCGTCAGTGAGAAATATGGATGGAAGCTACACCCTGAGCAGCCAGTTAACCATCAGCGACTCAGCGGGAGAATGTCCCAGAATTGACTGTGAGGTTCGACACATCAGCACAGTCAAGAGCGTTGAAATACCATGTAAGTGTTGCACATTTTCCTGATATCTAACCAGTGGTTTCATTGTCTCCAGAATTCTCCAGTTTATTGACATTTACTGTACATTTTCTGCAGATCCAAATCCGCGGGAACCGGTCGTCTCTGTCCTCCTGCCCTCGGCAGAAGACGTCTCCGCTCAGAACAAAGAACAAAGAACAACACAGCACGGGAAACAGGCCCTTCGGCCCAACGAGCCCGCGCCGCCGTCCCACTGTCTCAGTGACCTATTCATGATTTTACTCTACGCCTAATGTGCGAGGATCAGGGAGGTCCAATTTAGGGACAATTTAGTACCCAATCAATCAGCCTAAAAGCACATCTTTGGGGATGTGGGAGGAAACCGGAGCACCCGGAAGAAACCCACGCAACCACGGGGAGAACGTGCAAACTCCCACAGACACAGGCCCAAATCCATGTGTCCGCACAGCAACAGAGATAGTCTCTGAGCTGTCATGTTGCCCTCGAGATGGTCCAGTTTAAGCACACTAACGACATGAAGCAATAGGCAACTCCCGAAGCAACGTCCAAGAGCAGCCCACTACAACCTGCCGCATGCATGCCCCTTGCTGGACTTAAATGCCTGTGGAGACAAAAAAATTCATTATTAAACAGGCAAAGACTAACATCCGTGAGGCAAAACGTATTCCCAAGCCTGCAATGTTTAGTAAGGCCTGCTATATCCCCCTATATGTAGCCCGCTCATGTGGCTGTCTAAGTGACTCTTAAACAACCCTAGCGTGCCTGCTTCCACACCTTCAGGGACTTGTGCACTTGCACCCCCAGGTCTCTCTGCGTATCTATACTCCGGATAGTTCTACCTTTTATCGTATAACTCCCCTCCACATTATTCCGGCCAAAGTGCATCACCCCGCATTACTCCGGATTAAATTCCATTTGCCATCTATCTGCCCAATCTACCAGCCTGTCTATGTCCTGTTGCATTGCCAGGCACTGCTCCTCAGTACCCGCCAATCCAACCATCTTAGTGTCATCAGCAAATTTGCTGATCACACCACCTACCCCCTCTTCCAAGTCATTAATATGTACCACAAATAGAAGAGGTCCTAGTACCGAGCCCTGCGGCACACCACTGTTGACAGACCTCCAATTGGAAAAGGAGCCTTCCACTACTACTCGCTGTCTTCTCCTCCCAAGCCAGTTCTCCACCCATCTACATACCTGGCCTTGTATCCCATGAGCCTTCACCTTTTCTATCAGCCTACCATGAGGGACCTTGTCAAACGCCTGACTGAAATCCATATAGACGACATCAACGGCTTGTCCTTCGTCAACCGTTTTTGTCACCTCTTCAAAAAATTCCACTAGATTCGTAAGGCACGACCTCCCTGTAACGAAGCCATGCTGCGTATCCCTGATCAGATTGCAGCGCTCCAGATGTTCATACATCCTATCCTTGAGGATCCTCTCCATTAGCTTGCCTATAACTGAAGTCAAGCTCACCGGCCTATAATTCCCTGGGTTATCCCTCTGACCCTTCTTCAACAACGGTACTACATTTGCAATCCGCCAATCCTCTGGGACCTCACCTGTGTCCAAAGAAGAGACAAAGATTTGCGTCAGAGGCCCAGCAATTTCATCCCTCACCTCCCTTAGCAGCCTGGGATAGATGCCATCAGGCACCGGAGATTTATCCGTCTTTATACTGTCTAAAAGTCCCAACACCTCTTCCCTCGTGATGACTATTTCCCTCAACGGATCCTCAAACTCCTCAAGCACAGCACCAGACATCAGGCCCCTCTCCTGCGTGAATACCGACGCAAAGTATTCATTCAGGATCTCCCCCATTCCCCCAGGCTCCAAGCATAGTTCCCCTCCTCTGTCCCTGAGAGGACCAATCTTCCCTCTAACCATCCTTTTATTTCTAACATAGGAGTAAAATGCCTTAGGATTTTCTTTAATCCTACCCGCCAAAGCCATTTCGTGGCCCCTTTTTGCCTTTCTGATGCCCCTTTTAAGTTCTCTCCTACATTCTCTGTATTCTTCTAACGCTATCTCTGTTCTCAAATGCCTAGATCTAATGTACGCCTCCCTCTTCCTCCTGACCAGGTCCTCAATATCCCTAGTTACCCACGGCTCTCTAATCCTACCCTTCCCATCCTTCCTCTTGACCGGCACGTCTTTCCTGCAAAGATTTTAGTTTTCCCTTGAGAGACTCCCACGTACCCAGCGTCGACCTGCCATCAAACAGCTTACCCCAGTCCGTATCTTTAAGATCCTGCCTAATCCGGTTGTATTTAGCCCTCCCCCAGTTTAACACCCTCCCCTTAGGACAGGCTTCATCTTTATCCATTAATATCTTAAACCAGACAGAGTTGTGGTCACTGTTAGCCACATGCTCTCCTACTTCAACGTCAACCACCTGCCCAGGCTCATTCCCCAGAACCAAGTCCAGTATAGCCCCCTCTCTGGTCGGGCTATCCACATACTGCTCCAGGGATCCTTCCATTACACACTGTACAAATTCCTCCCCGTCAGCACCCTCTGATCTCGGCACCTTCCAGTCTACCCCGGGGAGATTAAAATCTCCCACTACCACCACCCTATTCTTCCTGCACTTATCTAGAATGTCCCTGCTTATCCCTTCCTCCACAGCCCTCGGGCTGTTGGGCGGTCTGTAGTACACACCCAACATAGTAACATCTCCCTTCCTATTCCTCAACTCCACCCATAGCGACTCGATTCCTATATCCTCTATACCTCCCTCCCTCTGCACTGCTATGATGCAATCCTTAACTAACAATGCCACTCCCCCACCTCTCAGCGACCCACCCCTATCACGCCTGAAGCACTTATACCCGGGAACATTCAACTGCCAGTCCTGCCCTTCCTTTAACCAAGTCTCTGTCACCGCCACCACTTCCAACTTCCTTTCGAACATTATTGCCTTCAGTTCATCTGTTTTGCCAGTCACACTCCTAGCATTGAAACACATGTACCGAAGACCCTCAGAAACAATCCGATCCTTCTTCCTACCCTCCGGGCTTACCCTATCCCCAATCCCAGTTCCGTCCACCTCCCCACCCCCCCTCCATATTAGTTTAAACCCTGCCGAAACACTCCAGCCAACCTTCCAGCTAAGATATGCACGCCCTTCCCAGTTAACTGTACCCCATCCCTCTTGTATATTTGCCCCTCTTTCATAAAGACTTCCCAGTGGTCTACGAATCTAAAACCCTCTGCCCTACACCAATCCTTCAACCACGCATTTAGTTGGAGTATCTCATTATTTCTAGCCCTGCTAGCCCCAGGCACCGGCAGCAGCCCAGAGAACGCCACCCTGGAGGCCCTACATTTCAGCCTAGCCCCCAACTCCCTGAACTGCCTACGTATGTCCCCCCTGCACTTTGTTCCTACATCCTTCTCTCCTACGTGCACTATCACATCAGACTCAGTCCCTCCACCCTTCAAAATTCCCTCTACCCTTTCTGAAACATCCTGTACCCCTGCTCCAGGGAGGCAGACTACCATCCTGGAGTCCCGCTTTTGCCCACAGAACCGCCTGTCAATCCCTCTGACTTTCCCATCCCCCACCACTATCTCACACCCTGCACTCTTCCCTTCCTCCGAGGTATTCTGATCTCCCTCCCTTGCCTTCTCTACCCCAGCTGTCACCCCACCCTTGATATTCCGGGGTCATTCCTCTGGGGCGGTCCTAGTGCTATAACTCCTTTTCTTTTTGCCCTTCCTAACTGTTTTATCTCCCTCAGCTGCTTAGTGAGAGGTTTCTCCCCCCGAGAGATCTTCGTCAAGTGGACCGTCAACGACAAGCCGGTGAATCCCGGCAACTACAGGAACACCGAGGTGGTGGCGGAGAACGGCGATAGCTCCTTCTTCATGTACAGCCTGTTATCCATTGCAGCAGAGGAATGGTCCAGCGCCGCTTCTTACTCCTGTGTGGTGGGACATGAAGCCATCCCCTTGAAGATCACCAACAAAACAGTTGACAAATCCAGCGGTAAACCCAGTTTTGTGAACTTTTCCCTTGCACTGATGGACACGGTTAATTCATGTCAATGAGAGTCACTCACTTGCATTAAAAACTACAATAAAAAGAATAAAAACATTTTCCTCTAACAATCAATGAAATACCCAATTGTTGAACTGGTTGCTTTTCAGTTTTACTTCCATATCTTTGATTTGAGTCAGATATTTTCATGTCTGGAACCCAACATTGTTGACCCAGTGCTCCCAGCGGAGATAGACACTGGGTCAGGGATAGAATAGAGCACATTCATTACAGGATTCTGCAAAATATCTTCACTGACTCTCCTCCCGCTGAGGGGGAAACAATCCCACATTTTTAACATGTCTGACACACAAACACAACATTTAGATCTCTGTGTCCCTGCTTCTCTCATTGACCACCTCTTTAAGCTGCTGCACCGCACCCACTGGGAACTGAAGTGAGGGTCACACACAAAAAACCATGGAGAAATATTCCCCCCATCGGATTGAGGGAGAGTGAAATTGTTAACATCCTGGATTCCCACTAACCCAGCAGAGAGAGGGGAGGAGCAGGAGCTAATCCATGTCCCAAAACTTCCTCAATGAAAAGAGGAGGAATGTCATCATTGAATCCACTCACCCCCACCTCTTCAGTGGTTCGAACCATCTGGGACATTGTACCACCGGGTAGAGAGAGGGAAGCTCTGGGCTCACTCTCCTCCCTCTCCTGTGTTTGGAAGGGAACAGTTCTCTACTATAAGGACCCAGTTGCCAACAGTACAAATTAGTTTCCGGTTTACTTGCTACAGATTTTGAAGTATCATTACCTTAATCATTGAAGTATAAATATACTAATGCAACATAATTCTAAAATGTCTCAACACTCCTGTTCCTGTTAACCATGTGCTGGCATTGATTTCCCACAATACAAAATTAAACAAGTCATAGATTCCTCCCCGGGTTTGAACTGTTCTGTCCCTAAGGTCTCTGAGATACATCAATGTATTATTTCATTCTCTCTCCTGATATCACCGTGCCCCTCACATAAAATACATTTCTACAGCAAAACATTGAAAATATGTTCCATTATTCGGGTTGTCTGGATCATATTCAGTTCACTACTGTCGGTGAAACTTGGAGCAAAAGTCACCCAGAGATCACCCTGCCTCCATCTGCTGGTGATGCTGTCTCAATGCACCCAGAGATCACCCTGCCTCCATCTGCTGGTGATGCTGTCTCAATGCACCCTGAGCCCACCCTGCCGCCATCTGCTGGTGATGCTGTCTCAATGCACCCAGAGATCACCCTGCCGCCATCTGCTGGTGATGCTGTCTCAATGCACCCAGACATCACCCTGCCGCCATCTGCTGGTGATCCCGTCTCAGTGCACCCAGAGATCACCCTGCCTCCATCTGCTGGTGATGCCGTGTCAATGCACCCACAGATCACCCTGCCGCCACCTGCTGGGGATGCTGTCTCAATGCACCCAGAGATCACCCTGCCTCCATCTGCTGGTGATGCTGTCTCAATGCACCCAGAGATCACCCTGCCGCCATCTGCTGGTGATACTGTCTCAATGCACCCAGAGATCACCCTGCCGCCATCTGCTGGTGATGCTGTCTCAATGCAGCCAGACATCACCCTGCCGCCATCTGCTGGTGACGCCGTCTCAATGCACCCAGAGATCACCCTGCCGCCATCTGCTGGTGATGCTGTCTCAATGCACCCAGACATCACCCTGCCGCCATCTGCTGGTGATCCCGTCTCAGTGCACCCAGAGATCACCCTGCCTCCATCTGCTGGTGATACTGTCTCAATGCACCCAGAGATCACCCTGCCGCCATCTGCTGGTGATACTGTCTCAATGCACCCAGAGATCACCCTGCCGCCATCTGCTGGTGATGCTGTCTCAATGCACCCAGACATCACCCTGCCGCCATCTGCTGGTGACGCCGTCTCAATGCACCCAGAGATCACCCTGCCGCCATCTGCTGGTGATGCTGTCTCAATGCACCCAGAGATCACCCTGCCGCCATCTGCTGGTGTGAGAAGTAGTGTAATTTTTAAGGCTGCAAGAGCTAACAGTACAATCAGCAGTGATGGACGAGTTCAGCAGCATACAGAAAGGGGGAGGCACATGACAGACAGTTAACTAGGTTACACGAAACAGATAACCGCAGTGATGAGATTAAGCGCAAAATGGGAGTTGAGAGAGTGTTAATTGAAGGAATGACACAATACAAGCCATTTACAGTGTTTAAAGTTAACAAGGTTAACAGCCAAATAAGGGGGAATAACACAATACAAGCCATCACAATGTTTGAAAAACAGTATAAAATGTGCTGCAAATCTATGTAAGGGGTGCCTATTTTGACTAGACACCCGGTCTTGCAAGAACGACAAATAAAATCTTGCTCCTTCAGAACTTGACTTGACTAAATTGTTTAACTGTGAGCTGTGTTTCTCACACTGGTGATGCCGTCTCAATGCACCCAGAGATCACCCTGCCGCCATCTGCTGGTGATGCCGTCTCAATGCACCCAGAGATCACCCTGCCTCCATCTGCTGGTGATGCTGTCTCAATGCACCCAGAGCCCACCCTGCCTCCATCTGCTGGTGATGCTGTCTCAATGCACCCAGAGCCCACCCTGCCGCCATCTGCTGGTGATGCCGTCTCAATGCACCCAGAGATCACCCTGCCGCCATCTGCTGGTGATGCTGTCTCAATGCACCCAGAGCCCACCCTGCCGCCATCTGCTGGTGATGCCGTCTCAATGCACCCAGAGATCACCCTGCCTCCATCTGCTGGTGATGCTGTCTCAATGCACCCAGAGCCCACCCTGCCGCCATCTGCTAGTGATGCTGTCTCAATGCACCCAGAGATCACCCTGCCGCCATCTGCTGGTGATGCTGTCTCAATGCACCCAGAGCCCACCCTGCCGCCATCTGCTGGTGATGCTGTCTCAATGCACCCAGAGATCACCCTGCCTCCATCTGCTGGTGATGCTGTCTCAATGCACCCAGAGCCCACCCTGCCGCCATCTGCTGGTGATGCTGTCTCAATGCACCCAGAGATCACCCTGCCGCCATCTGCTGGTGATGCCGTCTCAATGCACCCAGAGATCACCCTGCCGCCATCTGCTGGTGATGCCGTCTAAATGCACCCAGAGATCACCCTGCCTCCATCTGCTGGTGATGCTGTCTCAATGCACCCAGAGCCCACCCTGCCGCCATCTGCTGGTGATGCTGTCTCAATGCACCCAGAGCCCACCC
>NW_027649820.1:767500-780000 GCF_965287045.1 Carcharhinus amblyrhynchos | reverse complement strand
ACAATCATTCCTGTCCCTGCTCTATCCGTGTCTCTGAAATGGCCACAACGTCAAAGTCCCAGGCACCAATTCAGGCTGCAAGCTCATCCACCTTTATTGCGTATGCTCCTCGCATTAAAGTATACACGCTTCAAACCACCCTCCCGCCTGCCGATACACTGCTGTGACCTAGAAACCTTATCCGTGACCTTCCTACTCTCAACCTCCTGTACGCTGGAGCTACAATTCAGGTTCCCACCCCCCTCTGAATCAGTTTAAACCCCCCTGAATAGCATTGGCAAATTTTCCCCCCAAGGTATTAGTTCCCCTCTGGTTCAGGTGCAGACCATCCCTCTTGTAGAGGTCCCACCTACCCCAGAATGAGCCCCGATTGTCCAAGTATCTGAACCCTTCCCCTCCTGCACCATCCCTGTAGCCACGAGTTCAAATGTTCTCTCTCTATTCTTCTCCATGCTATCCCGAGGCACAGGTAACAAACCAGAGATAACCACTCTGTTTTAGCTCTAAGCTTCCACCCTAACTCCCTGAAATTCTGTTTTATATCCCCGTCCCTTTTCCTACCTATGTCGTGGGTGCCTACGTTGGTGAGGTATGAAAATCTTGGTTTTTTGGGGGTCTTTAATTAGATGTAAATTTATTCAAGTGATTGGAAATCAGGTTTTCACAGCTTCCAACTTGTATCTGTGTCAGATCGTCAAGGACTGTGTGAATTACGATAGATTAGAGATCTGAGTGACACTTAGACAGCACGGTTTTGCTCATTCCTCCATGATATACACAACCTGTCTTCTAAGAATCCTTGATTTGTATCACCTCAACTGACCTGACATGATCAATTTGAAAGCATTGCTGACTGGGATGATGTTACTTTAGATGTACAGTGAACAATTCAGCACCAGAGGTGGAATTCTACAATCTTTAACTGGATACTTCAGCATTCAGCCTTTCTGTCTACGTGATACTAAGTTATGTCTCAAATTGTTTTAAATAGTTACGGCCTGCAAGGAAGTACACAGTCCAAAAAAAATAAAAAAGTGTGATGGTTTCAGGACTGTACTAAGGGCAGGTGCAGTCAATTAATACAAAGAACATCGTGGTTACAGAGATTTTAACATTTGAAGTAATTTCTAACGTACTATAAGAATGGTAATGGAACTACAAACCAAGTGCAATAAACAGAGCACAACCATTGTTGTACTTACGGCTGCAAACGGGGAAAGAGCTATTGATTTGTTCCATGACATCTGTGAGGTCTGTACTCGTGTCCTGGGGCGGAATCAATAAATCATCTGGAAACAGGACAATCGGAAATCAAGAAAATCAGAAGGCCGTCACTCAAATAGAATTCTATCTTTAATCTGAAGGAAATACTCCTGTACAGTCACTCGCATCACTGCAATCCCAAGTAACATGATATAAATATCGGTGACATTTCAGAAAGAAAAAATGTATAAATATATGGTGTTTTTCATGTCCAGGCATCACAAAGTGGATAAAACCAGTATAGTTTTTCTTGATTATACAAACATATTATCGTAGAATCATAGCAACAAAGGACCACCGGGTGGAGTTTTCTCAATTCTCAGCCAAGATGGTTTAAGCTCCTAAGGGATAATCTCTGTTTCCTCTGAAGCCGGCCACTGTGCGCTTTACTTTGAAGACACTACCGATCTGGCCAGTCAGATACAGGCAGGACACGTATTTGCAGAATGGATAGAGCAGGAGAGAATGCAAGAGAGACCTCAAATTATCTTCTCGTTGTTACCCACTCATTATCTATCTGATTCCAACCGTACTGCAGTTTCTTCTCTAATTGAAATAGTTAGTTTGCTATCATGTGATTAACTGCCCAATTACTGAATCTGGTCACAGAAGCTGAGGAAGCTTCATTCGAGGTGCATTGTTTATAATGACTGAATTAAATGGTCTGTGAAGCCCTCTTCTCAGCCAGGGTCCATTGTCCAAAGTGATTGAGTTTAATAGCACAGTCCACACCCACCTGGACAAACACATTGGCCAGAGTTGTCCCATCCCGCCTGCTGCTGGAATTTTAGCGGGTGGGTTGCAGCGAATGTGAAACCCCGTTGACGGTCGGGTGGGAATTTCAGGTTTTTAAACCGGTGCGGTCGGAGAATTCTGCCCATTGTATCTGGATGTCTGTGAATAGTTCAGGGGATAGACCACTCTTGAATAAATCAATTTTCTGGGTGGGCTACTTTCAGACAGCGTAATTCCTTTCTAATGGTTTTGTAATTTTGCAAGGTGAAGTCGTGTAAATATTTCGCTATTTTAAGAACTGCTGTTTAAGCCACCTGGGGACATTGACAAAGTACGAATGGATTTCCATTGACTTCGATTTTGTGAAGTCTCTTTGATGCAACACATGGTCAAATGGTACTTTGATGTCACGGGCTCTCATCTCATCTCACCTCTGGAGTTCAGTTCTTTTGCCCATGTTTAGACCGAGGCTGCAATATGGTCTGGAGTCAAGTGTCCCTTGCTGAACCGAAACTGAACATTAGTGAGCTGATTATTGCTGAGTAGGTGCCATTTGGCAGTGTTGTCAATGACACCTTCCACCATCTTGCTGAAAAGCAAATTGATGGAAATACAGTTGGCTAGATTGGATTTGTCCTGCCTTTTATGGACAAGAGATACCCAGGCAAAGTATGACATTCGTGCCAGCGTTGTAGCTATACTAGAACAGCTCATCTCGGAGCAGTTAGTTCCAGACCGCAAGTCTTCAGTACTACTATTGAGATTTTGTCAGTGCCTTCAGCAGGTAGGTGGTAGTCAGCAGGAGGTTTCCTACTCCACGTTTGACATGAAACCACAAAACTTAATGGGATCCGGAGTCAATATTCAAGACTCCCGTGGTCATTCCTGAGTGCATAACAATGTACCGTCAACTCTGATGGATCTGTCCTGCTAGTGGGGCTGGACGTACCCAGGTACGGTGATACAGCAGTCCGGGACATTGGTTGTAATCTGTAAATAAGCCATGCACGTTGACAAAAATGAGAGTGTACATTGGCTGGATTACATGTTCAAATTCTTGAGTTAGGTTTGAACCATTAACGTTCTGACAATGTGGTAAGGTTTCAACTATGGAGTCAAACTGTAAGCTATAGCATGCTTTACTATGTTAAAGATACTAAGTGCAAATAGGTGTTGTTGTAAATGGAACGTGCCATTTTTGAATCTATCGATCAGAAGATTGTTTACAATATTCAATTATGAAGGTCACAAAAGGTCTCAATGCACCCAGACATCACCCTGCCTCCATCTGCTGGTGATGCTGTCTCAATGCACCCAGAGATCACCCTGCCTCCATCTGCTGGTGATGCTGTCTCAATGCACCCAGAGCCCACCCTGCCTCCATCTGCTGGTGATGCCGTCTCAATGCACCCAGAGCCCACCCTGCCTCCATCTGCTGGTGATGCCGTCTCAATGCACCCAGAGATCACCCTGCCTCCATCTGCTGGTGATGCTGTCTCAATGCACCCAGAGATCACCCTGCCTCCATCTGCTGGTGATGCTGTCTCAATGCACCCAGAGATCACCCTGCCTCCATCTGCTGGTGATGCTGTCTCAATGCACCCAGAGATCACCCTGCCTCCATCTGCTGGTGATGCCGTCTCAATGCACCCAGAGCCCACCCTGCCTCCATCTGCTGGTGATGCCGTCTCAATGCACCCAGAGATCACCCTGCCTCCGTCTGCTGGTGATGCCGTCTCAATGCACCCAGAGATCACCCTGCCTCTATCTGCTGGTGATGCCGTCTCAATGCACCCAGAGCCCACCCTGCCTCCATCTGCTGGTGATGCCGTCTCAGTCCACCCAGAGATCACCCTGCCTCCATCTGCTGGTGATGCCGTCTCAATGCACCCAGAGATCACCCTGCCTCCATCTGCTGGTGATGCTGTCTCAATGCACCCAGACCCACCCTGCCTCCATCTGCTGGTGATGCCGAGAGACACAAATACAGAGATATATACAGAGATACAGAAAGAGACACAAATAGTGAGAAATACAGAGACAGAGAGAGACACACAGATACACAGAGATATACGCAGGGATACAAAGAGAGAGGCACAAAAAGAGAGAAATAGAGACAGAGAGGGATGCACAGATAAGCAGAGAGATATGCACAGAGACAGAGAAAGACACAAATAAAGAGAAATACAGAGAGACAGAGAGAGACACACAGATACACAGATATATACAGAGAGACAGAGACAGACACATATAGCAATACAGAGACAGAGAGAGAAACACACAGATAGAGAGATATATACAGAGAGACAGAGAGGGGGAGAGAGAGAGAGAGACAGATACAGATAGAGACAGAGAGATGTACAAGTAAGAAAGATGAAATAGAGAGACACACACATAAATACACGAATCGAGAAATACAAAAAGAGAGATGGAATTAGGCAAAGTCAGATCTAGCTTTGCATTCAATGTTTATTTAAAAATTCAGAGTATTTTACAGGAAAATTGATTTTAAAGTTAACAAAAGTACATCTGTCCTTTTCAGCTTCACACTGAGATCAGAACCCATGCGATCTGAGCTGCCCGGTATCTGTACAACTGTAACAGAGACCAGAAAGAGCAAAAACAGAGCTCAACATCACGGGAAATGAACAATTGTGAATAAGGTACAAGAAAAGTTCTTTATTTATACATGAAACTTAAACTCCAAGAAAACTATTAACTACAATTACATTACAACAAAAATCCCCTTATACATTTCACACTGAAAACTGCAATCCCGTCCACGATTGTCTCAGTTCCAGATTCAGAATGACAAACAGAGACAATTTGACTGTTACAGTCACCGAGAGCAGATATTGTGTTTGTGTCACTCAGAGATCTTCATAATCAGCTGAGGGAAATCTACAGTGTCCAAAATTCAACCCATCACTTGATCTGTAAAAGAGAGATACACCAATGATCAGATATTTATGATGTGGGACATTAGAGTTTTTAATCAGTGAAACGTTGAGAGATTTTTCAAATCCCTTCTGTCAGTTTAATAACCCTGTCTGACAGCAGTTCCATTTCACACTCTCTGCTCAGTCCTGTGTTGGGGGGGGGGGGTTAGTGTGGGATCAGTGTTTGCTTTTCTCAAACTGCAGTGAGATCCCCAACAAGGGTAACAGACGTTTGAAAACTTAAACATTACAAAACTAAACCAGACAGAGAGTGATTGGGCCTCCTGCCTTCAATACAGCGATCTTCGCTCCAGAGATTGTGGGTTCAGCTCAGAGCTGAAAATACTAGGCCCTTAGCATCAAAACACACAGACACAGAGAGAAACACAGAGACAGAGACACAGAGACAAGAGGCACACAGACACACAGAGAGAAAAACACTGAGAGACAGAGACACAGAGAAACACAGAGATAAGAGACACAGAGAGATAGAAACCAAGAGAGACACAGATACACAGAGGGGATAGAGACAGACAGATATGGATACAGAGAAATAGAGAGACAGAGAGGCAGAGCGATAGAGACAGAGAGACACAGATACATAGAGATAGAGAGTCATAGATACGGAGAAATACAGAGACACAGAGAGACACACAGATACAGACAAGGAAACAGAAAGAGACACAGATACAGAGAAATACAGAGACAGAGAGATACACAGATACAGACAAAGAGACAGAAAGAGACACAGATACAGAGAAATACAGAGACACAGAGAGATACACAGATACAGACAAGGAAACAGAAAGAGACACAGATACAGACAAGGAAACAGAAAGAGACACAGATACAGAGAAATACAGAGACACAGAGAGACACACAGATACAGACAAAGAGACAGAACGATACACAGATACAGAGAAATACAGAGACACAGAGATACACAGATACAGACAAAGACAGAAAGAGACACAGATACAGAGAAATACAGAGACACAGAGATACACAGATACAGACAAAGACAGAAAGAGACACAGATACAGAGAAATACAGAGACACAGAGAGATACACAGATACAGACAAGGAGACAGAAAGAGACACAGATACAGAGAAATACAGAGACACAGATGCACAGATACAGACAAGGAAACAGAAAGAGACACAGATACAGAGAAATACAGAGACACAGAGATACACAGATACAGACAAAGAGACAGAAAGAGAAACAGATACAGAGAAATACAGAGGCAGAGACACACAGATATGTAGAGAGATATTTAGAGAGACACACACACAAATTCATACTAACAGAGATATAGAGAAAGAGAGATGGAGTTAGACAAAGTCAGAATTAGTTAATTTTGCATTCAATGTTTATTTAAAAATTCAGAGAATATTTTACAGGAAAATTGATTTTAAAGTTAACAAAAGTGAATCTGATCTTTGAGTTCACACTGAGATCAGAACCCATGCAATCTGAGCTGCCCGGTATCTGTACAACTGTAACAGAGACTAGAAAGAGGAAAAAACAGGAACTCAACATCACGGGAAATGAACAATTGTGAATAAGGAACAAGAAAAGTTCTTTATTTATACATGAAATTTAAACTATAAGAAAACTATTAACTACAATTAATAGACACTCTGTTATTACAATCTGGGCCTTGTATCAGTAACCTCTGCCCTAAACCTTTCCCATTATTACAATCTGGGCCTTGTATCAGTAAATACTGCCATAAAACTTTCTTGGTTATGACAATCTGGGCCTTGTATCAATAATCTTTGTTGTAAACCTCTCTCAGTTATGACAATCTGGGCCTTGTATCAGTAATCTCTATCCTAACCTCTCAGTTATTACAATCTTGGCCTTGTATCAGTAACCTCTGTCCTAAACCTTTCCCATTATTACAACCTGGGCTTTGTATCAGTAATCTTTGCCCTAAACCTCTCTCAGTTATGACAATCTGTGCCTTGTATAAGTAACCTCTGCCGTAAATCTCTCTCAGTTATTACAATCTGGGCCTTGTACCAGTAATCTCTGCCCTAAACCTCTCTCAGTTATTACAATCTGGGCCTTGTGTCAGTAATCTCTGCCCTAAACCTCTCTGTTATTACAATCTGGGCCTTGTATCAGGAATCTGAACACAGGGATGTGGTTTCCTCTGGTATCTCAATCTGTGAACATACGGATCTCGGGAAATGATTCCCAGATCCCTGAAGGCAGCAGAGCAGGTGAATCAGGGGGTAAAGAAGGCAGATGAAACACTTGCCTTTATCAGTCATGGTGTAGAGAATAAGAGTAAAGAGTTCAGGTTGGAGTTATACAGAGCGATGGGGAGGCTGGAACACTGTGTGCAGCTCTGCTCACCTCACTATAGGAAGGATGTGAGTGCACTAGAGGGGGTACAGAGGAGATTCAACAGGACGTTACCTGGGGTGGAGGCTCTGAGCGATAAGGACAGACCGGATAGGCTTAGACTGTTTTCACTGGGGCAGAGAAGGCTGAGGGGGGACAGGATGGAGGGGAAGAAGATTATGGGGACAGAGTGAAGAGGGAGCAGTCGTTCCCCTGGGTTGAGGGGGGGGGTCAGTCACGAGGGGACAGGGTTTTAGTCGGAGTGAGTCGGAGGGGAGTTGTGAGGAACGTTCACTCAGAGGGTGGGGAGAATCGGGGACACGCTGCCTGGGAAGGGAATGGAGGCTGGAAACCTTCCAATCTTTCAAAAACATTTGGATGAGCGCTCAAAACATCCCAACATTCCCAGATACGGGACAAGAGATGGAAAACTGGGCTAGCACAGCTTTAGTGGGAGTTCCTGTTGGTGCAGAGTCGATGGGCCAAAGGGCCTGTTCTTCACTGTGTGACTCTATGACTCTGAGGGAAGAAATTCCTCCTCATCTCAGTCCTAAACATCCTACCCCCTCCCCTTACTCTGAGACAGTGCTGGGGTCACTGTCTGTGTGAACCTCGCACATTCTCCCCGTGTCTGCGTGGGTTTCCTCCGGTTTACTCTCACAGTTTGAAAGGTGGATCAGCAGTGCTAAATTCTCCCTCAGTGTAACCCAGTCAGGTCCCAGAGCTTGGTGACTACAGGCTTTTCACAGTAACTTCATTGCAGTGTTAATATAACTCTACTTCTGACACTAATGAATCCATTTTCAAACCTGATACTAGATTCCCCCATGTTGGCCTTGTTCTGTCAGGGTTCATGTGGACGTTTAAAGATTAGTCAATAATTCTTTAAGGACAGATTAAAGAAATTCTCGTTTCCTCCCACAGTACAAAGAAGTGCGGGTTAGGTTGATTGGCCTTTTGTCTGTGCAGTGTGCAAGAAACCAAACCTTTCACTGCATCCCAGTACATGGGATAGGACAGCACGGGGACACGATGGTTAGCATTGCCGCCTCACAGCACCAGGGACCCGGGTTCAATTCTCGGCTTGGGAATGGAGTTTGCACATTCTCCCCATGTCTGCGTGGGTTTCTTCCTGGTTTCCTTCCACAGTCCAAAGATGTGCAGACCAGGTGGAGTCTGAGACACGGCAGAAGCAGGGTAAAGATTTGAAAATGGAGGACTTCTAACAGACTTTTAAGAGACAGGGTTTAAAAATGTAAAGATTACAAAACCAGACAGAGAGTGATGAGGCCTCACACCTTCAATGTTGATCTTCCCTCAGAATCAGAGAGATTGTGGGTTCAGCACAGAGCCTGTGTCTCGATGCCCTTAGCATCGAGACACAGAGACAGAGACAGATATAGAGAAATGCAAAGACACAAACTCACACAGATACCCAGAGAGGTATAGACACAGAGACAGAGAGAGAAACACAGAGAAAGATACACAGAGATACAGAGAGAGACACAAATAGAGAGAAATACAGAGACAGAGAGAGACACACACAGATAAACAGAGAGATATATACAGAGAGACAGGGAGAGACACAAATAGTGAGAAATACAGAGACAGAGAGGCACACAGATAAACAGAGATATATACAGAGAGACAGAGAGAGACACAAATAGAGAGAAATACAGAGACAGAGGGAGAGACACACAGATACACAGAGAGATATATACAGAGAGACAGAGAGAGACACAAATAGAGAGAAATACAGAGACAGAGAGAGACACACAGATAAACAGAGAGATATACAGACAGAGAGAGATACAGATAAATAGACGCAGAGGGATGTACAAAACCACATAAAGATAGAGGTAGAGAGACACACACATAAATACACTAATCAAGAAATACAAAAAGAGAGACAGAATTAGGCAAAGTCAGGTCTAGTTTTGCATTCAATGTTTATTTAAAAATTCAGAGAGTATTTTACAGGAAAATTGATTTTAAAGTTAACAAAAGTACATATATCCTTTTCAGCTTCACACTGCGATCAGAACCCATGTGATCTGAGCTGCCCGGTATCTGTACAACTGTAACAGAGACCAGAAAGAGAAAAAAACAGCTCAACATCACGGGAAATGAACAATTGTAAATAAGGAACAAGAAAAGTTCTTTATTTATACATGAAACTTAAACTCCAAGAAAACTATTAACTACAATTACATTACAACAAAAATCACCGTATACATTTCACACTGAAAACTGCAATCCTGTCCACGATTGTCTCAGTTCCAGATTCAGAATGATAAACAGAGACAATTTGACTGTTACAGTCACCGAGAGCAGATATTGTGTGTGTCACTCAGAGATCTTCATAATCAGCTGAGGGAAATCTGCAGCGTCCAAATTTCAACCCATCACTTGATCTGTAAAAGAGAGATACACCAATGATCAGATATTTATGATGTGGGACATTAGAGTTTTTAATTGGTAAAACATTGAGAGATTTTTCAAATCCCTTCTGTCAGTTTAATAACCCACTCTGACAGCAGTTCCATTTCACACTCTCTGATCAGTCCTGTGTTGGGGGGGGTTTAGTGTGGGATCAGTGTTTGCTTTTCCCAAACCGCAGTGAGACTCCCAACAAGGGCAAGAGGTTTCAGTGTTTAAAAATGTAAAGATTACAAAACTAAACCAGACAGAGAGTGATTGGGCCTCCTGCCTTCAATACAGCGATCTTCGCTCCGGAGATTGTGGGTTCAGCTCAGAGCTGAAAATACTAGGCCCTTAGCATCAAAACACACAGACACACAGAGAGAAACACAGAGACAAGAGACACACAGAGACACAGAGAGAAAAACACAGAGAGACAGAGACACAGAGAAACACAGAGACAAGAGACACGCAGAGAGATAGAAACCAAGAGAGACACGGATACACAGATATGGATACAGAGAAATAGAGCGATAGAGACAGAGAGACACAGATACATAGAGATAGAGAGTCATAGATACAGAGAAATACAGAGACACAGAGAGACACACAGATACAGACAAGGAAACAGAAAGAGACACAGATACTGAGAAATAGAGAGACAGAGAGATACACAGATACAGACAGAGACAGAAAGAGACACAGACACAGAAATACAGAGACACAGAGATACACAGATACAGACAAAGAAACAGAAACAGACACAGATACAGAGAAATACAGAGACACAGAGAGATACACAGATACAGACAAGGAAACAGAAAGAGATACAGATACAGAGAAATACAGAGACACAGAGAGGTACACAGATACAGACAAGGAAACACAAAGAGACACAGATACAGAAAAATAGAGAGACACGCAGATACAGACAAGGAAATTGAAGATCCTCAGAGTTATGGACAGGTTAAAGAGTGAGAAACTCTTCCCTCTCAAGAGATGGTGATGAACTAGAGGGCCCAGATTGGAAATGATGGGGAAGTGAAATGTGGAAAATCACTTCACTGAGAGGGTGTTTGGAATCTGGAACAATCTTCCTGAAAGCCTGTTCCGATATTCAATAAGATCCTGGCTGATCTGTGATCGAACTCTCTTTCTCTTTACCCCTTTGGACTAAGGGAAATCTATCAAACCCCAGATTGAAAATAATAACAAGTGTCTGAGCATCAATAGCCATTTGCAGAAGATTGTTTCAAACTAACCCCACACCACATCTGGCAATGTTTTCATTCCTACAATTCTCAAATTCCAAACTGAGGCTAACCCCCAAATATTCCCAAATCCTGGAATCCCCAACCAGCAGGAAAAAACTTGTTCTTTATCAGCCTCTCCCTTTCCCTCATTGTTTTCAATGTTTGATTCAATCAGCCCCCAACTTCAATTCCAGCGGTTAGGAATAATGTTTAATCTGCACCCTTCCTCAAATGTTCCCAACACAAATCCTGGAATGGGCTAAATCCAGAGTCAAATTCCCTCTGCTCTGTCCAAGGAATGTTTCAGCACAGATTTTTATTTTGAAGTTTGGGAGAAAAAAAACAGGAATCAAATAGTTCAGCATCCCAGTGTGGCCTGGGGTTTATTTCACATTCAAACATGAAGTTGAAGCTTGGAATACTGTCTGTGGCAGCGTTTGTGGATTCAGTTGTTCTCCTGCTTTTTCACTTGTCTGAAGGCTTTGAATTGTAGACATTGTTTAATCATTCCTGTCTCTCAGCACATGGAACTGGGGAATCTTCAAAGCCGACAGTCTCATGTAATTAACATCAAACTGCATCTTTATTCATCCATCCATTTCCTATCTCTGAATAGATCCCACACATTTCCAGAATGCAGGAAGCTCTCAATGGAAACTGCTTCCAATGATTCCCCAATACAATTGTTCACACTTGCCTGGAAACTACATCCCACTGACATTCCCCAAAGCAGCCACAGAAAAGGGCCTGGTTATTTTAAACATTGAACCTGAACTCACTGAGTTTACAATTCACTCACATTGTACAGAAATGTGGATCCTGTTTTGATGAGAGTGATCAGATTAACTCTGGAACATGAAGGCAGCCTCCGCACTGAGATGAACCACATTTCCAACAATTCCACTATATCAGAGACATTGCTGTGTGTATTGTGTGAATCCAGCTGTGAAATATCGGGACATTTGGAGCTTCCACGGTTTCTGTCTTTTCATCATTTATTAAAGTATGTTGTTCTATCCCTTTTCAATCTAAGTTGTGTCAATTTACATTTCCCTGCTCTGAAACATCACCACCAGTTTTGTCCATTTACTAAACATGAAAAACTCTTTGCAATTTGATATTTCCAGCTACACTGCTTACAATGCTGTCTCATTTTTTGTGTCTATGGCAAACCAGGATGTGAAGCATTCAGTCACATTAACAGGTCAATAAATACATCCAAACTACCTGTATATTTCTCTGTGTGTGTTTACCATGATCTGTTTGAGTGGGGGAGCAGGCTCAATGGGGCATTTGGCCTGAAACTGCACATAATTGAGATTTAAACACTCATACATGCTGACACACACACACACACATGCACAGACACACACTTATTGACAGAGACAGATGCACACACACAGACACAAACACAGATGCATAAACACACACACTCATTGACACAGACAGATGCACACACACACACACTGACACAGAGACAGATACACACACACACACACACACACACACACACACACACACACACATTGACAC
>NW_027649820.1:600000-762500 GCF_965287045.1 Carcharhinus amblyrhynchos | reverse complement strand
AGAGAGAGTAACAGAGAGAGAGGGTTACAGAGAGAGAGAGTTACAGAGAGAGAGGGTTACAGAGAGAGAGGGTTACACAGAGAGAGGGTTACAGAGAGAGGGTTACAGAGAGAGAGGGTTACAGAGAGAGAGGGTTACAGAGAGAGAGGGTTACAGAGAGAGAGGGTTACAGAGAGAGTTACAGAGAGAGAGAGTTACAGAGAGAGAGAGGGTTACAGAGAGAGAGAGTTACAGAGAGAGAGGGTTACAGAGAGAGAGGGTTTCAGAGAGAGAGGGTTACAGAGAGAGAGGGTTACACAGAGAGAGAGGGTTACAGAGAGAGAGAGTTACAGAGAGAGAGGGTTACAGAGAGAGAGGGTTTCAGAGAGAGAGAGTTACAGAGAGAGAGAGTAACAGAGAGAGAGGGTTACAGAGAGAGAGGGTTACAGAGAGAGAGGGTTACAGAGAGAGAGGGTTACAGAGAGAGAGTTACACAGAGAGAGGGAGTTACACAGAGAGAGAGTTACACAGAGAGAGAGTTACACAGAGAGAGAGTTACAGAGAGAGAGAGTTACAGAGAGAGAGTTACAGAGAGAGAGAGTTACAGAGAGAGAGGGTCACAGAGAGAGAGGGTCACAGAGAGAGAGTTACACAGAGAGAGAGTTACACAGAGAGTGAGTCACAGAGAGAGTGAGTCACAGAGAGAGAGGGTCACAGAGAGAGAGGGTCACAGAGAGAGAGGGTCACAGAGAGAGAGGGTCAGAGAGAGAGAGGGTCACAGAGAGAGAGGGTTACAGAGAGAGGGTTACAGAGAGAGAGAGTTACAGAGAGAGGGTTACAGAGAGAGAGTTACAGAGAGAGAGGGTTACAGAGAGAGAGGGTTACAGAGAGAGAGGGTTACAGAGAGAGGGTTACAGAGAGAGGGTTACAGAGAGAGGGTTACAGAGAGAGAGAGTTACAGAGAGAGAGGGTTAGAGAGAGAGAGTTACAGAGAGAGAGAGTTACAGAGAGAGAGGAAGTGATTGAGATGGAGAGGGTCACGCAGTGTTCATAGAATCCCAACAGTGCAGAAAGAGGCCATTCAGCCCATTGAGGCTGTATTGTCACCAATCCCACCCAGCTCCTATCCCCATAACCCCACATATTTAATCCCCCGACAAATTTAGCACGGCCACTCCACCTAACCCGCACATCGAGAGCTTCAAGTTTTTAGGTGTCCAGATCCCCAACAACCTGTCCTAGTCCCTCCACACAAAACTATGGTTAAGAAAGCCTCACCAACGCCACTACTTTCTCAGAAGACTGAGGGAATTTGACATGTCAGCTACAACTCTCCCCATTTTTTACAGATGCCCCATAGAAAGCATTCTTCAGAGAGAGAGAGAGAGAGAGAGATCCAGAGACAGAGACAGAGAGACAGAAACAGGATGGGATTGTGCTGTGCGTGTTACAGAGCTGACACTGAGACACACATGAGATGGACAGTCACAGACCAGAGTGAACCATTCTCTGTAACCTACAGTGTCCCGGACATGGACAAACGCTGACACTCACACACAACAACAACAACTTGCATTTATGTAGCACCTTGAACAGAATTGTCCCTGAGATGCTTCACAGGAACCAAGAGTGAAAAATTGAGTCACAGGCGAGTTTAGGGACAGACGCCCCACAGATTTGGTGAAAAGTGATTGGTTTTAGGAATGATCCTAATGGGGGAAAGGGAGGTATTAAGCGGCAAATGTGAGGTTCTCCACTTTGGGAGCAGAAAGGGGGAGGCGGATTACTGTCTGAATGGCCATAAATGAGGAGCGGGGAATGTACAAGGAGACCTGGGTGTCCCTCACACACCAATCGCTGGAGGCAAGCACGCAGGGGCAGGAGGCTGGAGAAAAGGCCAACGGGATGTTGGCCTCCATAGCGAGAGGATTGGAGAACAGGAACAGGCTCTTGCTGCAATTAGACAGGGCCTTGGTGAGACCACAGCCCGAATATTGTGGACAGTTTGGCTCTCTGTATCTGAGGGAGGATGTTCTTGCTCCAGAGGGAGCCCGGAGAAGGTTTACCAGACGGATTCCTGGGATGGAGGGACTGACGAATGAGGAGAGATTGAGGGGGTTCGGATTGTATTCACTGGAGATCAGAAGAGTGAGGGGGCGATCTCATCGAAATCAATAAAATTCTAACAGGACCAGACAGGGTAGGTGCCAGAAGGATGATCCCGGTGGTGGGGGTGTCCAGAACCAGGGCTCACAGTCTGAGGATACAGGGGAGACGGTTTAGGACAGAGATGAGGAGAAATCTCTTCACCCAGAGAGGGGTCAGCCTGTGGAATTCACCAACACAGAAAGTAGTTGAGGACAAAACATTGAATGTTTCCGAGGGGCTGTTAGATACAGCACTTGGGGCAAAAAGGATCCGGGGAAGGTTCCCTTTCCTGGCTAATCCCCCCTAACCTACACATCCCCTGACAATCAGGGACAGTTTAGCACGGCCAATTCACCGAACCTGCAGATCTGGGGCCTGGGAGAGGAAACCGGAGCACCCAGAGGAAACCCACGCAGACACGGGGAGAATCTCCGTACAGACAGTGACCCAGGGCTGGGATTGAACCCCGGTCCCTGGCGCTGGGAGGCAGCAGTGCCAAGCACTGTGCCAACGCCTGCTCATCAAACACTTCCAACCCAAATACAGGACACAGAGTACAATTCCCTCTGCTCTGTCCAGGGAATTTTTCATTGCAGATTTTTAGATTTATTTTAAGGAGAGAACAAACAGAACTCAGATTGTTCAGCATCCCAGTGTGAACTCGTGTTTAATTCAACCAGGATCTCAGCTCCTCAGATTGCAACATGGAGTTGAAGCTGTGAATACAGATGTGTCTCTCTCTGTCTCAGAGTTTGTGTATTCTGTCTCTCACTCACTTTGAAACTTATCTGAAGAATTTGAACGATGAACATTGCTTAATCCTTCCTGTCTTTGAACTCATGGAACTGGGGAATCTTCAAAGCTCACAATCTAATGTCATTAACAAAGAACTGTCCCCTTTATTCACCCATCCATTTCCTATCTCTGAATAAATCCCACACATTTCCAGAATGCAGGAAGCTCTCAATGGAAACTGCTTCCAATGATTCCCCAATACAATTGTTCACACTTGCCTGGAAACTACATCCCACTGACATTCCCCAAAGCAGCCACAGAAAAGGGCCTGGTTATTTTAAACATTGAACCTGAACTCACTGAGTTTACAATTCACTCACATTGTACAGAAATGTGGATCCTGTGGGGGTGACAGTTTGGGAGTAACATTTGAGAGAAACACACGCACACACAAAGAGAGAAACACACGCACACACAAAGAGAGAAACACACGCACACACAAAGAGAGAAACACACACACACACAAATAGATGAGCACACACACACAAAGAGAGAAACACACACACACAGAGTTAGAAACAGACACACACAAAAAGAGAGAAACACAGATACACACACACACACAGAAAAATACACACATACAAACAGATACACAAGAGAGAAATACACACACACACACACAAACACACACAAATAGAGAAACACAGAGACACAAAGAGAAAAAAAAGACACACACACACAAACAAAGAGAGAAACACACACACACAAAGAGAGAAACACACACACACAGAAACACAAGCACACACATACAGAAACACACACAC
The DNA here is from genome assembly GCF_965287045.1 of Carcharhinus amblyrhynchos. Taxonomy (NCBI): domain Eukaryota; kingdom Metazoa; phylum Chordata; class Chondrichthyes; order Carcharhiniformes; family Carcharhinidae; genus Carcharhinus; species Carcharhinus amblyrhynchos. Next base: position 758,814 of record NW_027649820.1, on the reverse strand, counting down.
ACAGAAAGACACAGAGAGACGCACACACAAAGCGAGAGACACACACACACACATAGAAAGAGAAACACACACGCAAACACACACAAACACAAAGAGAGAAACACAGATGCACAAAGAGACAAACACAAAGAGAACACACACACACAGAAACACATGCACACAGAGAGAAACACACACACACAAAGAGAGAAACACACACACATACAGAGAGAGAGACACACAGATACAGAGTGACACACATATACAGACAGAAAGAGAGAAACACAGGGAGAAATACAGTGATAGACACACAGACGTGGAAACAGAGAGACACAGAGAGAAAAACAGAGAGGGACACACAGATACAGAGACACAGTGATACAGGGACAGAGACAAACAGATACAGAGAGACAGAAAAATACAGAGAGGGACACATATATAAAGAAACACACAGATACAGAGAGACACAGATATAGAGTGTCAAAGAGAGAGACACAGATACAGAGTGTCAAAGAGAGAGACACACACACAGAGACAGAGAGACAGACACACACAACAGAGTGAGAGAGAGAGACATAGACACAGATACTGAGAGAGACAGACAGACAGATACAGAGAGAGAGAGACAGATACAGAGAAAGACAGACAGACAGAGAGGGAGAGAGACACACAGATACAGAGAGAGACACACACACAGACCCAGAGCGAGACAAACACAGAAAGAGACACACGCAGACACAGAGAGAGAGAGACAGAGATGCTGAGAGTGAGACAGATACAGAGAGAGAAAGAGACACACAGATACAGAGTGAAAGGGGCGACTCAGATACAGACAGAGAAACACAGACAGATAGAGAGACAGAGAGAGACACAGATACAGAGAGAGAAACAGATAAACAGAGACACAGAGACAGAGAGAGACACACCCAGAGACAGAGAGATACCCACCCAGAGAGAGAGAGAGAGACAGAGTGAGACACAGAGAGTGAAAGAGAGAGACGCAGAGAGAGAGAGTGTCACACATACAGAGGCCGAGAGAGGGAGACAGAGAGAGAAAGAGAGAGACAGGGGGAGAGTGAGAGAGAGAGACAGAGAGAAAGATAGAGCCACACACAGATACAGAGAGATGGAGACATAAAGGTAGAGCGAGAGACACACAGATACAAAAAGAGAGAGACACACAGATACAGAGAGAGACACACACAGTTACAGAGACACACAGATACAAAAAAGACAGAGACACACAGATACAGAGTGAAAGGGGCGACTCAGATACAGACAGAGAAACACAGACAGATAGAGAGACAGAGAGAGACACAGATACAGAGAGAGAAACAGATAAACAGAGAGACAGAGACAGAGAGAGACACACCCAGAGACAGAGAGATACCCACCCAGAGAGAGAGAGAGAGACAGAGTGAGACACAGAGAGTGAAAGAGAGAGACGCAGAGAGAGAGAGTGTCACACATACAGAGGCCGAGAGAGGGAGACAGAGAGAGAGGGAGACAGAGAGAGAAAGAGAGAGACAGGGGGAGAGTGAGAGAGAGAGAGAGACAGAGAGAAAGATAGAGCCACACACAGATACAGAGAGATGGAGACATAAAGGTAGAGCGAGAGACACACAGATACAAAAAGAGAGAGACACACAGATACAGAGAGAGACACACACAGTTACAGAGACACACAGAAACAAAAAGACAGAGACACACAGATACAGAGAGACACACACATACAGAGAGAGACACACACAGTTACAGAGACACACAGATACAAAAAGACAGAGACACACAGATACAGAGAGACACACACAGTTACAGAGACACACAGATACAAAAAGACAGAGACACACAGATACAGAGAGACACACACATACAGAGAGAGAGAGAAAGAGATACAGAGAGAGAGAGGGACGCACACACAGATACAGAGAGAGAGAGACACGCACACACAGATACAGAGACAAACACACACACAGATACAGAGAGAGAGACACGCACACACAGATGCAGAGAGAGAGAGACACACACACACAGATTCAGAGAGAGATAGACACAACAGATACAGAGAGGGAGACAGACAGACAGAGTGAGAGAGAGAGACACTCAGATACAGTGAGACACACACAGATAGAGAAAGACACACACAGATACAGAGAGACACACACAGAGACGCAGAGAGAGAGACACACACACATAGATACAGACAGAGCCAGATATAAAGAGAGAGACAGATGCAGAGAGAGAGAGAGATAGAGGCAGAGAGAGACACAGAGAGAGAGAGAGACATGCACACAAAGAGGGAGAGAGATAGTGACAGGGAGAGAGACAGGGAAGGAGAGAGAGAGAGACAGAGAGAGAAAGAGACAGAGAGAGAGACATAGATAGAGAGAGAGACAGGGAGAGAAAGAGACAGAGAGAGAGAGACATAGATACAGAGGGACACACATACAAGAGACACAGAGAGAGAGAGGCAGAATGAGAGAGACAGAGAGAGAGACACACACATATACACACACAGACAAACACAAAAACACACACATTCAAAGAGAGATAGACACACACAAAGAGAGAGAGGCACACACATCTCTCCATCTCTGGGGTAATTTAGCATGGACAATCCCTCCAACCTTCACAACTTGGGAAATTAAGGGGCAATTTCGGAATACAGAGACACACAGATACAGAGAGAGAGAGACAGAGAGACACACAGACACAGAGAGAGAGACACACAGATACAGAGAGACACACATATACAGACAGAAAGAGAGAAACACAGGGAGAAATACAGTGACAGACACACAGACGTGGAAACAGAGGGACACAGAGAGAAATACAGAGAGGGACACACAGATACAGAGACACAGCGATACAGAGACAGAGACAAACAGATACAGAGAGACAGAGAAAAATACAGAGAGGGACACATATATAAAGAAACACACAGATACAGAGACACACACACGCAGAGACAGAGAGAGACACACACAACAGAGTGAGAGAGAGAGACACAGGCACGGATACAGAGAGAGACAGACAGACATATACAGAGAGCGAGAGAGAGATACAGAGAAAGACAGACAGACAGAGAGGGAGAGAGACACACACAGACACAGAGAGAGACACACAGACACAGAGAGAGACAGAGATGCTGAGAGTGAGACAGATACACAGAGAGAGAGAGAGAGACGCACAGATACAGAGTGAAAGGGGGAGACACAGATACAGACAGAGAGACACAGATAGAGAGACAGAAAGAGAGAGAGACAGACAGACAGATAGAGAGAGACACAGATACAGAGAGATAAGCAGAGAAACAGAGAGAGAGACACACACACACCCAGAGACAGAGAGATACCCATCCAGAGAGAGAGAAAGAGACAGAGTGAGACACAGAGGGTGAAAGAGAGAGACGCAAAGAGAGAGTGTCACACATGAGAGACAGAGAGAGAGAGAGAGAGACAGAGAGAAAGAGAGAGAGACACACACAGATACAGAGAGATGGAGACATACAGATAGAGCGAGAGACACAGATACAAAGAGAGAGACACACACAGATACAGAGAGACAGAGACACACAGATGCAGAGAGAGACACACAGATACAGAGAGAGACACACACAGATACAGAGAGAGAAGGAGAGAGAGATACAGAGAGAGAGTGACACACACACAGATGCAGAGAGAGATAGACACAACAGATACAGACAGAGAGACATACAGATAGAGTGAGAGGGAGAGACACAGATACAGAGAGACACACACAGATACACACATAGAGAAAAAACACAAAGAAGAAAAACACACACACACACAAAGAGAGAAACACACACACAGAGAAACACATGGACACAAACACAGAGAAACACACATACACATACAGAAACACACACACAGAGAAAGAGAGAAACACACATACATAAACACACACACAAAGAGAAAAACATGCATACACACAAGAGAGAAAAACATGCATACACACAAGAGAGAAACACACACACACAGAAAGAGAGAAACACACACACACACACACACAAACAAAGAAAAACACACACACACAGAGAAACGAGAAACACACACACACACACAAAGAGAGAAACACACACACACAAAGAGAAAAAAAACAAGGAGAAAAAACACACACACAAACACAGACAGAGAAACACACACACAGGCAGAGAGAAACACACACACTGAAACACACACAAAGAGAGAAACACAGACACACAAAGAGAGAAACACACACACACACAAAGAGAGAAAGACACACACAAAGAGAGAAAGACACATACAAAGAGAGAGAAAGACACACACACACAAGAGAAAAAAACATAAAGAGAACAAACACACACACAAAGAGAGAAACAGACACACAAAGAGAGAAACAGACACACAAAGAGAGAGAAAGACACATACACAAAGAGAAAACAACATAAAGAGAACAGACACACACACAAAGAGAGAAACACACACACAAATGGAGAGAAACACACACACAAAGAGAGAGAAACACACACACAAAGAGAGAAACAGACACACAAAGAGAAAGAAAGACACATACACAAAGAGAAAACAACATAAAGAGAACAGACACACACACAAAGAGAGAAACACACACACAAAGAGAGAAACACACACAAAAAGAGAGAAAACACACGCACACACAAAGAGAGAAACACACAAGCACACAAAGAGATGAGCACAAACACACAAAGAGAGAAACACACACACACAGAGCTAGAAACAGACACACACAAAAAGAGAGAAACACAGATACACACACACACAGAAAAATACACACATACAAACAGATACACAAGAGAGAAACACACACACACACACAAACACACACACAAAAGAGAAGCACACACACAGAGAAACAAGCACTCAAAGAGAGAAATACACACACACACACACACAAACACACACAAATAGAGAAACACAGAGACACAAAGAGAAAAAAAAGACACACACACAAACAAAGAGAGAAACACACACACACACACACAGAAACACACACACACAGAAACACAGACATACACAGAGAAACACACAGAAACACAGAGAGAAACACACACACAAACAATGCGAGAACACACACACAGTGAGAAACACACACGCACACACAGAGAAACACACACACAAACAGAAACACACACACACAAAGAGAGAAGCACACACACACAAAGAGAGAAGCACACACACATACACACAAAGAGAGAAACACACACGCACACACACAAACAGAGAAACACACACACACACAAAGAGAGAAACACACACACACACAAAGGGAGAAACACACACACACAAAGGGAGAAACACACACACACACGAGAAACACACACAAAGAGAGAAACAAACACACACAGAAACACAGATACACATAGAGAAACACAGAGTGAAACAAACACCCACACAAAGAGAGAAACACTGTGTGTGTGTGTGAAGGGCTAGATGGCCTACTCCTGCTCCTATTTCCTATTTCTCAAAGAGAGAAACACCACACACACACACACACACACACACACACACACACACACACAAAGAGAGAAACACACGCACACACAGATAAACACACACAGAGAAACACACAAGCACATAAAGAGAAAAAAAAACAGACACACACAAAGAGAGAAACACAAACACACAAACAGATAAACACACACACAGAAACACAAGCACATAAAGAGAAAAACACACACACACACACACACACACACACACAGAAGCACAAACACACAAAGAGAGAAACACACACACACAGAGAAAAAAAACACACAAAGAGAAAAAAAACACACACAAACACAGAAACACATACAGAGAAACACACACACACACACACACATAAACACAACATAGATAAGGGTCATGGGTGGAGGGGGGATTGGTAATGTTAAAATGGCGGCGTGGGCTCGTTGGTCCGAAGGGCCTGTTTCCCGGGCTGTTTTTGTTCTTTGAAACACACACACAAAGAGAGAAACACACACACACTCAAAGAGAGAAACACACACACACACAAAGAGAGAAACACACACACACACAAAGAGAGAAACACACGCACAACGAGAGAGAAACACACGCACAAAGAGAGAAACACAGATACACACACACAGAAAGAATTACACACACACATAAAGACGTACAGACTAACATACAGAGAGAGAGGGTGGTGGAGGGTGAGGAGAGAAGGCAGAGATACCAGGGGGAGGGAGAGGGTAAGTCATAAAGTCACAGAGGTTTACAGCATGGAAACAGGCCCTTCGGCCCCACTTGCCCATGCTGCCCCTTTTTTAACTCCTAAGCTAATCCCAATGGCCCACATTTGGCCCATATCCCTCTGGACCCATCTTACCCATGGAACTGTCTCAATATTTTTTAGAAGACAAGATTGTATCCCTCTCTACTATTACCTCTGGCAGCTTGTTCCAGACACTCACCACCTCTGTGTGAAAAAATTTGTCCCTCTGGACACTTTTGTATCTCTCCCCTCTCACCTTAAACCTATCCCCTCTAGTTTTAGACTCCCCTACCTTTGGGAAAAGACATTGAAGTGTGTGTGTGTGTGTGTTTCTCTCTTTGTGTGTGTGTGTGTTTCTTTCTTTGTGTGTGTGTGTGTGTGTGTGTGCGCGCGTGTGTGTATTTCCCTCTGTGTGTGTGTGTGTTTCTCTCTTTGTGTGTGTGTGTGTGTTTCTCTCTTTGTGTGTGTGTGTTTCTCTCTTTGTGTGTGTGTTTCTCTCTTTGTGTGTGTGTGTTTCTCTCTTTGTGTGTGTGTGTGTGTTTCTGTGTGTGTGTGCGTGTTTCTCTCTTTGTATATGTGTGTGTTTCTCTGTATGTGTGTATGTGTTTCTCTCTTTGTGTGTGTTTTTCTCTGTGTGCATGTGTGTTTCTCTTTGTGTGCGTGTGTTTTGTGTGTGTGTATTTGTGTGTGTGTGTTTCCCTGTGTGTGTGTTTCTCTGCTAGTGTGTTTCTGTGTATGTGCGTGTTCCTCTCTTTGTGTGTGTGTTTCTCTCTTTGTGTGTGTGTTTCTCTCTTTGTGTGTATGTGTTTGTCTCTTTGTGTGTGTGTGTTTCTCTCTTTGTGTGTGTTTCTCTCTGTGTGTGTGTGTTTGTCTCTTTGTGTGTGTATGTGTTTCTCTCTTTGTATATGTGTGTTTCACTGTGTCTGTGTGTGTTTCTCTCTTTGTGTGTGTATGTGTTTCTCTCTTTGTATATGTGTGTTTCACTGTGTCTGTGTGTGTTTCTCTCTTTGTGTGTGTGTTTCTCTGTGTGTGTGTGCGTGTGTTTCTCTTTCTCTCGCTCTCTGTTTCTGTGTGCGTGTGTGTGTTTCTCTGTGTGTGCGTGTGTGTTTCTCTGTGTGTGCGTGTGTGTCTCTCTCTTTGTGTGTGTGTGTGTTTCTCTGTGTGTCTGTTTGTGTGTGTGTATTTCTCTATTTGTGTGTGTGTGTGTGTTTGTGCTTCTCTCTTTGTGTGCCTGTGTTTCAGTGTGTGCGTGTTTCAGTGTGTGTGTGTTTCTCTGCGTGCGTGTTTCTGTGTGTTTCTCGCTTTGTGTGTGTGTGTGTTGCTGTGTGTGTGTGTCTTCTTTCTCTCTTTGTGTTTGTGTGTATTTCTCTTTGTCTGTGTGTGTATATCTGTGTGTGTGTTGCTCTGTGTGTGTGTTTCTCTCTTTGTGTGTCTGTGTTTCTCTCTTTGTGTGTGTGTGTTTCTCTCTGTGTGTGTTTCTCTTTGTGTGTGTGTGTGTTTCTCTGTGCGTGTGTGTGTGTGTGAGTGTGCGAAGGGCTAGATGGCCTACTCCTGCTCCTATTTCTTATGTTCTTGTGTACACAGCTCCAGGGACCCGGGTTCGATTCCCAGCTTGGGTCACTGTCTGTGTGGAGTCTGTATGTTCTCCCCGTGTCTGGGTGGGTTGCCTCCGGGTGCTCCGGTTTCCTCCCACAATCTGAAAGACGTGCTGGTTAGGGTGTATTGACCCTGCTAAATTCTCCCTCAGTGTAACCCGAACAGGCGCCGGAGTGTGGGGACTAGGGGATTTTCACAGTAACTTTATTCCAGTGTTAATGTGAACCTACTTGTGACACTAATAAATAAACTTTATAGAAAAGAAACTTTCTATCTTTGATAGAGAGGTTCAGGTGATTCCATTTCATATCTTCCTGCTTTGGGGAAATGGGAGTTCTCTTTACATTTACAAGGATATGGGGAGGGAGATGTTTGAATGGAGATTCAGCTTTTTGGGTGATTAAAGTGTTAATTTGTTTCCAGAAGCTGTTTACAGCGATTGTCCCGAGAGATTGAATTGTTTCAGTAATGTCTACGTCTCCAATACTTCAGACAGAGGAAGGAAGCAATATACAAAAGGAAAGATTGGGGGAATCACTACATTGAAGGTGTGAGGCCTCATCACTCTCTGTCTGCTTTGGTTTTGTAATCTTTACATTTTTAAACACTGAAACCTCTTGCCCTTGTTGGGAATCTTACTGCGGTTTGAGAAAAGCAAACACTGATCCCACACTAAACCCACCCCAACACAGGACTGAGCAGAGAGTGTGAAATGGAACTGCTATCAGAGTGGGTTATTTTTATAGATGGATAAGAAACATTCCTCCATTTTCAAACCTTTCTCCTGTTTCTGTAGTGTTTCGGGCTCCCCTGTGTCCCTGACTCTCCATCTCTGGGGCAACTTGGAACACTAAGGGGCAACTTAGAAATACAGAGAGACACACAGATACAGAGAGAGACACAGAGAGAGACAGATACAGAGACACAGAGATACAGAGACACAGAGATACAGAGACAGACAGATACAGAGACACAGAGAGACACACATACAGAGACAGACACAGAGACACAGAGACACAGAGATACAGAGACAGACAGATATAGAGACGCAGGGAGACACAGATACAGAGACAGACACACAGATACAGAGAGAAACACAGATACAGAGAGACACACAGATACAGAGAGAGACAGATACAGAGAGAGACAGATACAGAGACACACATAGATACAGAGAGACACAGATACAGAGAGAAACACAGATACAGAGAAAGATACAGAGAAAGACACAGATACAGAGAGAAACACAGATACAGAGAGAGACACAGATACAGAGAGAGACACAGATACAGAGACAGATACAGAGAGAGACACAGAGAGAGACAGATACAAAGAGACACAGATACAGAGAGACATAGATACAGAGACAGAGAGACACACACATAGATAGACAGATACAGAGAGAGAGAGAGAGAAAGACACACACAGAGATAGAGAGAGAGAGAAACACAGATAGAGGGAGAGTCACAGAGAGAGAGACTCACACAAACACAGAGTGAGACATACAGATACGGAGACAGGCACAGATAGAGAGGGAGAGAAAAACACAGATAGAGAGAGACACAGATAGAGAGAGAGAGAGAAACAGATACAGAGAGAGGGACAGATGGAGACACAGAGAGCGAAAGAGGGAGAGACACAGAAAGAGAGAAATGGAGAGACATAGACAGAGAGAGACACACACAAAGAGAGAGATAGAGATAGATAGACAGACGGAGAGAAATGCAGGGAGAGACATAGAGAGAGACAGGGAGTGAGAAAGACATAGAGAGAGGGACACACATACAGATACAGAGTGAGACATACAGATACAGAGAGAGACAGAGAGGGAGAGAAAAACTCAGATAGAGAAAGACACAGATGGATAGAAAGAGAAAGGGAGACACACACACAGATACAGTGAGACAGACAGAGATACAGAAAGAGACACACACTGTTAGAGAGAGAGAGACACACACAAAGATAGAGAGAGACACACATAGAGAGAGAGAGACACACACACAGACAAAGAGAAAGAGACACAAACAGAGAGAGAGATACACACACAGATACAAAGAGAAAGAGAGACACACAGATACACAGAGAGAGATACAGATAGAGAGAATGAGAATCACAATAGAGAGAGGCAAATATAGATACAGGTAGAGAGAGAGAGAGAGATACATGCACAGATACAGAGTGAGACATACAGATACAGAGAGAGAGACACACACAGATGCAGGGAGAGAGATACAGATAGAGAGACAGAGAGAAAAACACAATAGAGAAAGAAAGAGACAGACACAGAGATACGGACAGACACAGAGAGAGGGAGAGAGAGACAGATATACAGAAAGAGACAGGTGCAGAGAGAGACACACACACATACAGATAGGGAGAGAGAGAGATGCAGATGCAGAAAGAGAGAGACAGACACAAAGAGAGAGACAGGTGCAGAGAGAGAGACAGAGAGACACACACAGAAATACAGAGAGAGACAGAGAGAGACAGAAATAGAGAGACAGACAGACAGACAGATAGAGAGAGACAGATATATAGAGAGAGTGTTTGATAAGGTTCCCCATGGTAAGATACTGTAGAAAATACGGATACATGGGATTGAGGGTGATTTAGCAGTTTGGATCAGGAATTGGCTTGCTGATAGAAGACAGAGGGTGGTGGTTGATAGGAAATATTCAACCTGGAGTTCAGTTACTAGTGGTGTACCTCAGGGATATGCTTTGGGGACACTGCTGTTTGTCATCTTTATAAATGACCCTGATCTTGGGATTGGACATAGCTCAGCACAACACTGAGGGCTGAAGGGCCTGTACTGTGCTGTATTGTTCTATGAGAGAGAGAGAGAGAGACGCACACAGACAGAGAGGGAGAGGGAGAGAGAGAGAGAGAGTGTGTGTGTGAGTGTGTGTGTGAGAGAGAGAGTGTGTATGTGTGTCAGAGAGAGTGTGTGAGAAAGAGAGTGTGTGTGAGAGAGTGTGTATGAGGGAGGTCGTGTGAGAGAGTGTGTGAGTGTGAGAGAGAGTGTGTGTGAGAGAGAGTGTGTGTGAGAGAGAGTGTGTGTGAGAGAGAGTGTGTGAGAGAGAGTGTGTGTGAAAGAGAGTGTGTGTGAGAGAGGATGTGTGTGAGAGAGAGTGTGTGTGAGAGAGAGTGTGTGTGAGAGAGTGTGTGTGAGAGAGTGTGTGTGAAAGAGAGTGTGTGTGAGAGAGAGTGTGTGTGAGAGAGGGTGTGTGTGAGAGAGGGTGTGTGTGAGAGGGTGTGTGTGAGAGAGGGTGTGTGTGAGAGAGAGAGTGTGTGTGAGAGAGAGTGTGTGTGTGAGAGAGTGTGTGTTAGAGAGTGTGTGTGAGAGAGAGAGTGTGTGAGAGAGAGAGTGTGTGAGAGTGTGAGAGAGAGTGTGTGAGAGAGAGAGAGTGTGTGTGTTAGAGAGCGTGCGTGAGAGAGAGCGTGCGTGTGAGAGAGAGCGTGCGTGTGAGAGAGAGAGTGTGTGAGAGAGAGAGTGTGTGAGAGACAGAGTGTGTGAGAGTGTGTGTGAGAGAGAGCGTGTGTGAGAGAGAGCGTGTGTGAGAGAGATGTGTGTGTGAGAGAGAGTGTGTGTGTGAGAGAGAGTGTGTGTGTGAGAGAGAGTGTGTGTGTGAGAGAGACAGAGTGTGTAATGTGTGTAAGACTGAGTAAGTGTACAAGAGTGAGTGAGTGTGCGCGGGAGAGTGCAGGAGTGTTAACTTTAAGTTTATTTACAAGTGTCACAAACAGGCTGACATTAACACAGCAATGAAGTTACTGTGAAAATCCCCTAGTCCCCACACTCTGGCTCCTGTTCGGGTTACACCGAGGGTGAATTTAGCACGGCCCAACGCACCCTATCCAGGCCGTCATTCAGACTGTGGGAGGAAACCCACGCAGACACGGGGAGAACGTGCAGACTCCACACAGACAGTGACCCCAAGCTGGGAATCGAACCCGGGGACCCTGGCGTTGTGAGACAGCAGTGCTAACCCACTGTTGATAAAGGGAGAGTTAACAGAAAGTAGCTGGTGAGAATATACCGGCCAGTTTGAATCGAATCCAAATGATTCGATTCAATGATTTTCTGAAAATGCAGAAAATGCAGATGTATGGGATTGGGGGTGATCTAGGGAATTGGATCAGGAATTGGCTAGCAGATAGGAGACAGAGGGTGGTGGTTGATGGTAAATATTCGTCATGGAGTTCGGTTATGAGTGGTGTGCCTCAGGGATCTGTTTTGGGGCCACTGCTGTTTGTAATTTTTATTAATGATCTGGATGAGGGTATAGTTGGGTGGATTAGTAAATTTGCTGATGACACCAAAGTCGGAGGTGTGGTAGATAGTGAGGAAGGGTGTCATAGTTTGCAGGGTGACTTAGAAAGGTTGCGGAGCTGGGCCGCGAGGTGGCGGATGGAGTTTAATGTGGAGAAGTGTGAGGTAATTCATTTCGGTAGGAATAACAGATGTGTTGAGTATAGGGCTAACGGGAGGACTTTGAATAGTGTGGAGGAGCAGAGGGATCTAGGTGTATGTGTACATAGATCCCTGAAAGTTGGGGATCAAGTAGATAAGGTTGTTAAGAAGGCATACGGTGTCTTGGCGTTTATTGGTAGGGGGATTGAATTTAGGAGTCGCAGCGTCATGATGCAACTGTACACAACTCTGGTGCGGCCGCACTTGGAGTACTGTGTGCAGTTCTGGTCCCCACATTACAGGAAGGATATAGAGGCTTTGGAGAGGGTGCAGAGGAGGTTTACCAGGATGTTGCCTGGTATGGAGGGGAGGTCCTATGAGGAGAGACTGAGAGATTTGGGGTTGTTTTCGCTGGAAAGAAGGCGGCTAAGAGGGGACCTTATTGAAACATATAAGATGATTAGAGGTTTAGACAGGGTAGATAGTGATAGCCTTTTTCCTAGGATGGAGAAAGCTAGCACGAGGGGGCACGACTTTAAATTAAGGGGGGGTAGTTATAGGACTGATGTCAGGGGTAGGTTCTTTACCCAGAGGGTGGTGAGGGACTGGAATGCCCTGCCAGCTGCAGTTGTAAATGCGCCTAGTTTGGGGGCGTTTAAGAGACCTGTGGATAGGTTTATGGACGAAATGGGATTGGTTTAGATTAGTGGGTTAGTGTTGTTGTTTTTTTTCAAAAAAAGCTGGTCGGCGCAACATCGTGGGCCAAAGGCCCTGTTCTGCGCTGTAATGTTCTATGTTCTATGAATGAATGGGAAATGTTTAATCTAAGGAACTGATACCCGAGGATTTCAGTGTAAAATCCCATTGCAGATCCCGGGATAAGAATGGGATGTGTATTTGCCTGGATTTAGTAATTAGTGACTACATATCTCACAGGGAGAGAAATGAAACGATATTTTTCCCCCAGTTGATAGGGGAGAGCTGAGTGGACAGAACTGGTCTGAGAGAGGGGGCCAGTCCTTTGGAAATGGGGGCTGTGTTCAATTCCCATTCTTTCCCTGTCTTCAGCAGGGTGGGGACAGGAATTGTGAGCAGAGAGATGGCGGGGGGGGCAGATAGATAGACAGACACTGGCACAATCTCCAACCCACTCACTCACACCTCCCCATTCCCCCCCCACTCCACTCGCTGGGGTTGTGGGGACCGGGGCTGGTGTGTGGGGAATGTGGTCGGGGGGGTGTTTGAAATGGACCAACGCCACCTACCGGAATGTGGGGTGGGGGGGGGGGGGTGGGGGTGGGACTATGAAACTAATCGAAAGACAGGGGGTGACAGAATCCATTTCCACCCCTGCATTAACACATCAAGAGTCAGTCTGACATTGCCCCAAACTCCCCTGGGGTTGTGGGGTGGGGGGAAATTAGCATCTCATTAGAGAGACAGACATTGTAAACATGTCAGAGACTCAGTGGGGGGGGGGTTTGTATCCAGCTCACTCAGGATAAATGGGAGTCTGATAGTTGTCAGTCCCCACACCAATAATCCCCCTGTACTGAACACATTCCCACTCTGATTCAGTGTGTGTGTGTCTCAATCCGCTTTTGAACCTGCACTTTGCTTGTGTGGATATGATGCTGAATGGATTTGAATGGAAATGCTGGAACTCTGCGCTCTGAGAGTTTGTGTGTTTTATTCTGAAAATGGCCTCATGTGTTTTTTTTCCTCTCTCCCTATAACCAGTTTTTATCTCTTTTTCTCCCTGAGGAATTTTGAAAGCTGGGGACGTGTCGAGGATCCGAAGGACGGGAATGTGTGTGACGGGGACGAGGGAGAGGAGCATCTTCCAGAGGGAGGGCTGACTGAGGTCTGTCCCCCAGCTTCACCCCGGGCTGGGGGGGTGAGCTGTGTCTGTTTCTGACCCTGATCCGGATTTAATGTTTAATATCAGAGGCAGTGAGATCTGAATGGGAGTGGGATAGAGAGACAGAGAGAAACACACAGGGAGGGAACTTTCCCAATCTTTCTTACTCTCTGCTTCACAACGGACTTGTTGTGTTTGGATGCTACTGAGAGATTGTGTCACTGAGAGGGGAGATCCTGGGGGTTTGGCTGTGCTTTTTCATAGAAATATTTTCTTGTATTTTAATTATTTTCTCTCTCTTTTCCCCAAGAATGAATATTACTGAGAGATAGTGTAACTGAGAAGGGGGAATCCTGGGCTCTTGTGCTGTTTAATTTAGAAATGTTGTTTTATTTTAATATATTTCTGTTTCTTCCCCCAAGAATTAATATGTAGATGTTACTGAGGCGGGGGAAGTCTGGGTTTCTGTGCTACTTAATTTAAACCATTTCTTGTATTCAATTAAATTTCTCTCTCTTTCCCCAAAGAACTAATGTCTAGTTAGACAATCTCTCTGTAAGATCTGAGAAGGGGGAATGCTGGGCTCTCGTGCTGTTTAATTTAAACCTGTTGTTGTATTTTAATGAATGATTTTCTCTTCTCCCCAGGGATTTGAATTGTGAAGACTGCAATGGGACTGGGAATCCTTGGACAAGGGGCTTTTCTGCAGAGGAGGATGGATGGACTGAGTCCTGTTCTATAGGCCACACGTGAGTTGTTGTCTCTTTATTGTCCCCGATCCAGGTTTAATTTTAATCTCACTTCCTCGGATGAACCAGTTCTGGTTACATTTTTTACATGTTTTACATTTGTAAAACACCACACTTTGATCTTTATATATGCAACTTCATAATATTAGACAGGGAGACAGAGAGAGAGGAAGAGAGTGAGAGAGGCAGGGAGACAGGTATCAATCTGGGGGGAGTGTGTTAAGAGACAGAGAGGGAGAAACAGAGGAGGGGGCAGTGGAGGAGAGGTGACTGATAGAAGTGGGAATTTCATTGGGGGATCCTGTGTTAATTGACTGGCCTGTCTCTGGGGTAAATCCCCCCCACCCCCAGAATACTTGGATGTGTTTTAATAAATTAAATATCAGGACAGTCACGAGGTGTTTGGAAGTTCATTTCATTTGAAAATTGTTGCCATTTTGTCAGGGTTTAATAACGAGGATGTGAAAATGAATGTTCCCCCCACCCCCCCCTCAGTGAGATTGTGAATGTCAGCAAGTCCTGGGATCTTGCTGTGCCTTTTATTGTTTACCATCAGCTTTTGTGTTTTGTCTTTAATCAAATTTCACTTTATTTTCTCTTTCTCTCTTCCAACCGAGGAGAATTCTTTCGGAAAGTTTGGCGACGCAGACAGCGAGTAGTTTTGCCGTGAGGAATCCTCGGACAAGAGCTATAACCAGAGAGATAAATATTAATAAAAATCCCCGTGTCTTTGTCATTCATTTTCATACACAGATAGACGGGTGGGGCTTTTACACTGAGGGTTAGTGGTCTGTGTGTCAGGGGGAGTGGAGGGGGATTGATTGTGGTGGGGGGGGGGGTACAGTAATTACAAAGGGGGGGGGTTCTGTCAGTCTAGGGGCTGTTCACAGGGAGGGAGTGGGAATTTACCAGGGCGAGGGCAGGAGAGGCAACTGAGAGGGATTGGGAGCTGAGAGGGATGTGGGGAGATGGACGAGGGTTTGAACAGTGATGGGGGGGCAGGGTGTTATGGTGCTGAGGGGGATTGAAGAGGGTTTGGGCATTTGTGGGGGGGGGGGGTGTGAAGTACAGAGCTCCAAGGGAATGATTTGGTGGGCAGGAGGTTTAGAGGGATTGTGGGGAGGGACTGAGGGGGATTAAAGGGGAGAGCGGAGAGGGATGTAGGGGGAGATTCTGGGATTCTGGTGGGGAATTAGAGGGATTGAGGGGGATTAAAGGGGAGAGCGGAGAGGGATGGAGGGGGAGACTCTGGGATTCTGGTGGGGAATTAGAGGGATTGAAGGGGATTAAAGGGAGGGTCTTTTGAGGAATTTGCGATTCAGAGATTCAGCAGCAGGGACCGAGGGAGGGAATCGGGCAAAATCGAGAGGGATTTTGGAAGGGGGGGTTTAGAGAGGGATTTTTGGGGCTTTGAGGGATACAGGAGGGATCTGGGAGGGGCAGTGACTCAGAAGTGGGGCAATTGAAAGATGTAGTTTGGGGCTCAGACAGATTGAAGGGGGTGGGAGGGAGCAGGATTGGGGGGCAGAGGGATGCAGCAAGGGTGGGGGGGTCAATCCAGGGAGACATTCAGGGGGGATTCGAGATGAATCTCATGGGTGTTAGAATCTGGAGAGGGTCTGAGAGGGAGTTAGCAGAAGGGGGTGTGGGTCAGAGTTGAGGGGGGTGCAGAGGGAGCTTTGCGTTGGAGGGTGCTTAGGAATTGGGGCGGGAGGGAGATTGAGGGGAGGGGGGGTGTTGCTTAGAGTCGGATTAAAGGAGATTAGGCAGAGGGATAGGGAATCAGGCTGGAGAAAGAGGAATGTGGGGGGGGGGGAATTTGGGGAAATTGAGGGAATGAGGAGAGATTGAGGGATCAGAGGGATACCGGGGAGTTTGAGGCTCAGAGGGATTTGGCGGTGGGTAGAAGATGGGCCATTTAAAGGGGGGGGGGGCCATTAAAGGGGGGGGCAATATCAGCTCAGAGGAATCTATCGGGAGGACAGCACTTGGGGCGAAAAAAAAAGACAGAAAAAAGGGACAGCACTGGGGGCAGAAGAGTTGGAGGGAAAATAAAGAGACAGAGAGGGAAAGATTAAGAATGAGAGGGAAAGATTAAGAATGAGAGGGAAAGATTAAGACTGAGAGGGAAAGATTAAGACTGAGAGGGAAAGATTAAGACTGAGAGGGAAAGATTAAGACTGAGAGGGAAAGATTAAGACTGAGAGGGAAAGATTAAGACTGAGAGAAGAAAGATTAAGATTGAGAGGGAAAGATTAAGAATGAGAGGGAAAGATTAAGACTGAGAGAAGAAAGATTAAGACTGAGAGGGGAAAGATTAAGATTGAGAGGGAAAGATTAAGATTGAGAGGGAAAGATTAAGATTGAGAAGGAAAGATTAAGACTGAGAAAGACTGAGAGGGAGATTGAGAGGAGGCTGCAAACAGACAGAGAAAAGCAGGGCTGAGGTGGGAAAGAGACACAGACACAAAGTGAAGAGGTTCATACTCACCATCGCACATCTTTTCCCTCGGTGATCTCTCCAACTCCTTCCATTCCCTCTCCCATGGTGGGGGAGACAGATCCTGGGCCAGGGGCTTTGTGCTGGGTAAAGGGGAGGGGGGTTAAAATCTCAGAGCTGGAACTCCATGCTGCACACACACTGACTCACTCACACAGACACACAGCTTACCTGATACTTACCCAGCCACGTGGAGACAGAGACAGAACAATGGAACCCCAGCCTTTTTATAACCGCCACACACACTGTCCACACCTCCCCAATCAAACCCCATCCAACCACATCTCCTACACCTCACCTGGACACACCTCCTGCAGGTATGGCCCAGTCCAACACCAGCCTGTCTCTGAGTGTGTGGGGGGGTTGTGTGTGTGGGTTAGTGAGCACCAGGTAAATGGTTTATCCCAAGGCTCTCTGCCAGAGATCAGAGCTGCAGAAACCAGCCTTTTAATTGAAACATTACAAGCACTAGCTGGGGGAGGGGGAGGGAAAGAATCATAGAACATAGAACATTACAGCACGGAACAGGCCCTTCGGCCCACAATGTTGCGCCGACCAGTCATATTTTAAAAAAAAACATTGATCCACTAATCTAAACCAATCCCTTTTCGTCCATAAACCTATCCACGGATCTCTTAAACGCCCCCAAACTAGGCACATTTACAACTGCAGCAGGCAGGGCATCCCAGTCCCTCACCACCCTCTGGGTAAAGAACCTGCCCCTGACATCCGTCCTATAACTACCCCCCCTTAATTTAAAGCCATGCCCCCTCGTGCTAGATTTCTCCATCCGAGGAAACAGGCTATCACCATCCACCCTATCTAAACCTCTAATCATCTTATATGTTTCTATAAGATCCCCTCTTAGCCGCCTTCTTTCCAGTGAAAACAACCCCAAATCCCTCAGTCTCTCCTCATAGGACCTCCCCTGCATACCAGGCAACATCCTGGTAAACCTCCTCTGCACCCTCTCCAAAGCCTCCACATCCTTCCTGTAATGTGGGGACCAGAACTGCACACAGTACTCCAAGTGCGGCCGCACCAGAGTTGTGTACAGTTGCAACATGACGCTGCGACTCCTAAATTCAATCCCCCTACCAATAAACGCCAAGACACCGTACGCCTTCTTAACAACCTTATCTACTTGATTCCCAACTTTCAGGGATCTATGTACACATACACCTAGATCCCTCTGCTCCTCCACTCTATTCAAAGTCCTCCCGTTAGCCCTATACTCAACACATCTGTTATTCCTACCGAAATGGATTACCTCACACTTCTCCGCATTAAACTCCATCCGCCACCTCGCGGCCCAGCTCTGCAACCTGTCCAAGTCAGCCTGCAAACTTCGACACCCTTCCTCACAATCTACCACACCTCCGACTTTGGTGTCATCAGCAAACTTACTAATCCACCCAACTATACCCTCATCCAGATCATTAATAAAGATTACAAACAGCAGTGGCCCCAAAACAGATCCCTGAGGCACACCACTCGTAACCGCACTCCATGATGAATAATTACCATCAACCACCACCCTCTGTCTCCTATCTGCTAGCCAATTCCTGATGCAAGTACCTAAATTACCACCAATCCCATACATCTGCATTTTCTGCAGAAGCATACCATGGTGAACCTTATCAAACGCCTTACTAAAATCCATATATACCACATCTACTGCCTTACCCCTATCCACCTCTTTGGTCACCTTCTCAAAGAACTCAATAAGGTTAGTAAGGCACGACCTTCCCGCTACAAAACCATGCTGACTATCTCTAATCAATTCATTACTCTCCAAATAACTATAAATCCTATCCCTAATAATTCTTTCTAAAACCTTGCCCACTACAGAAGTAAGACTCACTGGTCTATAATTCCCAGGGAAGTCTCTGCTCCCCTTCTTAAACAGAGTGAAGTTTCTGTCTGCTAAGTGCTGTAAATGTGTCTTTAACCAGCAGCTCTGCAGAGAGACAGATACAGGATTTTCAACTCACTGGGACCCAGAAGGATGTACGTGGCGTGAGAATTGGAAGAAACCAGGTTGTCAGGATACGGAAAGGTGGAAGGAAAATATCAAGTCAAAGAACTGAAAGTACAAAGGCGTCCCGGAGGCTCCCTGAAACTGAGCTGTAAAACCAGCGGTTTCAATCTTGCCAGCTACTGGATGTACTGGATCCGGCAGGTTCCCGGACAGGGGGCTGGAGTGTCTGGTTACCTACTATCGTTCATCCAGCACTAACTACTACACGCCATCAATTCAGGGTCGATTTACTGCGTCCACAGACACTTCAAGCAACATCTTCTCTTTGGAGATGACGAGCCTGAAGACACGGCCATCTATTACTGTGCCACAGACCACAGCGAGAGGATCCAGGGCTGCACCCGGACAAGAACAGCCCGAGAGGGGATTTCAGCATCTTCCATCATAACCTGAAGGTCAGGATCTGTTTTTAATGCAGTATGATCGAGGCTGGTCAGAAGCAAACTATAATGGTGTTTAAAATAAAGAGTAACACAGAAAGCATTTAACAGTAAAACTTCCCAAACTCACCGATATAACTGGTCAGCTTTTCACTGCCTTTACATTCATTGTAGTTTCAGCAATCCGACACACGATATATTACTCTTTTTAATATTTCTGATAGATTGTGTTATATAAACAGTTGCCTACATTTCCCATTCGAGCAAAACCAATGGTCCATTTGAAGTGAATATTGAACAGCAGGACTGAACAGAGTGAGTGCAGTTTTTGTATGGGTGTGTGTCACTGTGATATACTACGGGGGTCATAGTGCTGAGAAAAGCGCCATCCTCATACAGAAACCTCAGAAAAGGTCCTTGCTTAAATTTGTGACCAATGCCATTGCCGAATGCCAAAGTACATGAGGGTTCAACAAAATAATACTTAGAAACAGTACTTTTTTTATGATGTAAAATGCTTCAAGTTTATTGTTATTGATTTACACGCTGGATGTGCACAGAGAGTGTAAAAGTTTCTACCCCCCTTTATCAATATCATGACCAGTCAAAATTGAAATATCTCACTGAGTCACCCTTAACGAGCTGGAAACAGGCTTTTGAAATAGCAGTGAAATTAACTGTCTGTATTTTACAGCTAACTGTCCGCCTCAGTATTGGTCATGCTGTGTCTCACTGTGATAGCTGGAGCTACACAGCAGTTACTGTCAATACAAAAAACCCTCAGCACTGATTGATTGAAACTGGATCAGTGTCACTTTTACATCCAAACTGTAATCACAGTACAATATTATTTATGTCCAGCACTGACCACATGACAAGAATAAACATGGAAAATCTTGATAGTTACTCAATTATCGATGTGTGTTTTCAAAAACATGTTCACGTGTAATTCTGTGAAATATAAAACATTAGGGTCATTTAGGCATGTCAAATGATATCCAAAGATCCAATTATAATCTAATGAACGTTAATTGTCTTTGCTTTTCCTTGGGTTTGTGGATATTTAAACTAATGGTGATTTTGTGTCTATTCTGTGCAGGGACGGTTATTTTATGACACAGCCAACGGAATGTGACACTGTGATGCTTTCGACTACTGGGGACAAGGGACCATGGTGACGGTGACTACAGGTAAGAACCATCCACTTACTGAGTAACTGGTTTACATGTGTCTTTGTTTTATATTTTTATCTGTACTAATAATCCATTTGGTAACAGAAATGTGAGTTTGGCGGATTCTCGGTTGAGAATTGTTACAATGTTTCCTGTGACTCTGCTGCGAAGGGGTTTTAGAATTCAGCTCTTTCTGCACAATAGGTGCTGCTGAGGGATTCAATCCCAAATTGTTGGGATTTTGTGTTTATCTGTTGAGGTTACTGTGTGGTTGGGTTACTTTAAAATCTAAATGTCTGCTAAACAATTCAGCGTTTCTGCAGTGTTTCATCTCGGCGACATCTAGTGGCTGCGGGTTGAACCATCTACTGCACCAGTGTTTGAAATTTAAACCAAAAAATTAAAATAATCTAGAATTTCTATATTTATCCAGTGAAAATGTTCCAGTCACTCACAATGCTGGTGCTGCTGTGCAATATTTTCTGCTTATTCTAAACATTAATTAGTTCGGTGATGGGCGAATTGGCTGGAATTTATATTGAACATTTCTGTAAATGTTACATTTGATTCTGTTGAAAGTGTTTGTAGAATTGTGCTGCTTCTGCATGAAGCGGGGTTCAGTCTGTCAGTGATGCGTTTTTTTTCTGTGGTGAGGAGATTATGTATCTGGGTGACTCTAAACACGTAAAATTTGTGAATTAATTTAGTGTTTCTGCATTGTTTGAACTCAGTGACACTGAGCTGTTACACGCTTTGATTGAATATGAACATTCTGTGGGTTCGCAACTGTTTGATGCATGACTGCAGACAGAAATAAAGCAGGCTTTATTGTGTTTGTATGTTTAAAATCTTTACTGATATCGGCTTACGCCACTCGTTCAGAACATAGTTTGTCACTGCATTTACAATTTGGGGTCCCTGCAATGTTTAATCTCGGTGACATTTGATGGCTGGAACTTTTACCTTCCAAATGTTTAAATATGGTGACATCTAGTGGCTGCGGGTTGAACCATCTACTGCACCAGTGTTTGAAATTTAAACCAAAATATTAAAATAATCTCGAATTTCTACATTTATCCAGTGAAAATGTTCCACTCACTCACAATGCTGGTGCTGCTGTGTAATATTTTCTGCTTATTCTGAACATTAATTGGAATTTATATTAAACGTTTCTGTAAATGTTATACTTGATCCTGTTGAAAGTGTTTGTAGGGTGTGACAGAGATACAGACAGATACAGAGAAAGAGCAGAGAGCCGGGGGAGAGGGCACAGAGCTGGAGGGAAGGGTAGAGAACCAGGTGGAAATACAGAGAGCCGGATAAAAGGGGAAAAGAGCCACTGTGACAGGCAGAGAGCCAGGGGAAAGGGCAAAGAGCTGGGGAAATGGGCAGAGAGCAGGTGATGGATGGGCGGAGTGAGGGGGTTCAGAATAGAGCTAGCACCACAATCAGCTCATCTGTAATCTCAGTGAATGACGGAGACTTCAGGGCCCGAATGGGAAACTCTAGGTATTAATGTGTGATCCTTCAATGAGTCAATGTTGGATTTATTCGAATTTATAATCATAGAACATAGAACATAGAACATTACAGCGCAGAACAGGCCCTTCGGCCCACGATGTTGCGCCGACCAGTTACAAAAACAATGACCCACTAGCCTATACCAATCCCTTTTCGTCCATAAACCTATCCAGAGATCTCTTAAACGCCCCCAAACTAGACGCATTTACAACTGCAGCAGGCAGGGCATTCCAATCCCTCACCACCCGCTGGGTAAAGAACCTACCCCTGACATCCGTCCTGTAGCTACCCCCCCTTAATTTAAAGCCATGCCCCCTCGTGCTAGCTTTCTCCATCCGAGGAAAAAGGCTATCACTATCCACCCTATCTAAACCTCTAATCATCTTATATGTTTCAATAAGATCCCCTCTTAGCCGCCTTCTTTCCAACGAAAACAACCCTGCGAGTTTCCTCACATTGCGAGTTTCCTGATCATTCAGTAAGTATTCATTCCGGACGTATTTTTGAAGCAAAGTCACTAATCTCTGGTTTGTGCAGTGAGAGGCAGTGAGTTGGAGAGAGGAAGGGGCACCAATCAGTTTGAACCCAGGCAATTTCCAAAACTAGTGTGGAGATGCCAGAGTGAGGTTGGTGTGGGCACAGGAAGGATTCTCACAACACCAGGTTAAAGTCCAACAGGTTTATTTGGAATCACAAGCTGTTGGAGCTCCCTCATCAGGTGAGTGGATAGTCTGAATGAAGGGAGAACTTCTTCATCACAAAGTGTTGTTGTTTGAGAAATAAACAGCGGTTTGTCACACACTGCTGTTGTTGAGAAATAAATAGTTGCTGCAATAATGGGGAACATTTTTGCTGTTCTCTGTTAATCCAATGAATGACACGTCATTGTGAGACTAACAGAATGTGTTTTTTTTCTTCCTAATTTGATAGAAGTGAAGACAGGGATATGAGTTTCTACAGAGATGACAATTCCCAAATGATAGAAGTAACATCACCTTAAAGGCGGATGAAAGATTTCATCGGGAAATATTAGGGATAAGTTCATAATTCTAATCAGTGTTGGAGATAGAAACATAGAAAATACAAGCTGGAGTAGGCCATTTGGCCCTTTGGGACTACTCCGCCATTCACTTTGGTCAGAGCTCATCACTATCCTGATCACACCTACTACCCATATCCCTTCATCCCTTTAACACCAAGAGCTATATCTAGTGGGGTGCCCCAGGGGTCGGTGCTGGGGCCTCAGCTATTTACCATTTATATAGATGATCTGGAGGAGGGAACCGAGTGCAGGGTGTCGAAATTTGCTGATGACACCAAGATTGGGGGAAAGGCAAATTGTGCGGAGGGTGTGGAGACTCTGCAGAAGGATCTAGATAGGCTGGGCGAATGGGCCAGGAAATGGCAAATGGAATTTAATGTTGGCAAGTGTGAGGTGGTCCACTTTGGTAGGAATAATGGTAGGAAGGACTATTACTTACGGGGCGAAAAGCTGCAGCAGGCGACGGTGCAGAGGGACCTCGGGGTCCTTGTGCATGAGTCGCAAAAACCCAGCTTGCAGGTGCAGCAGGTGGTCAGGAAGGCGAATGGGATGCTGGCCTTCATAGCGAGGGGGATTGAATATAAAAGTAGGGAGGTCTTGCTGCAGCTGTATAGGGCATTGGTGAGGCCGCAGCTGGAGTACTGTGTGCAGTTTTGGGCGCCGCACCTGCGCAAGGATATTTTGGCCCTGGAGGGAGTGCAGAGGAGGTTTACTAGGCTGATACCGGAGTTGAGGGGATTGAGCTATGAGGAGAGGCTGAATAAACTAGGCTTGTACTCGTTAGAGTTTAGAAGAATGAGGGGAGATCTCATTGAGACATATAAGATGATGAATGGGATGGATAGGATAGAGGTGGAGAGACTCTTCCCGCTCAAAAAAGACAGTAGGACTAGGGGGCACAGCCTCAAGATAAAGGGGAGGCGGTTTAGAACGGAGTTGAGGAGGAACTTCTTCACTCAAAGGGTGGTGAATCTCTGGAATTCTCTGCCCGTTGAAGTGGTGGAGGCTGCCTCGCTAAATATATTTAAGACGCGGGTTGATGGGTTCTTGATAAGAGAGGGGATTAAGGGTTATGGGGAGAGGGCGGAAAAGTGGAACTGAGCCACAACAGATCAGCCATGATCTTATTGAATGGCGGGGCAGGCTCGAAGGGCTAGATGGCCTACTCCTGCTCCTATTTCTTATGTTCTTATGTTCTAATATAGAAACCTATTTGTAACAATATGTTTGATGACTTAATAAATGCAAGTAAGAGTCTAACTTGTTCAATTGGCCATTCTTTCCCAGCGATACAATCTCCGCTCAATCTCTACGGCCTGGTCTCCCCCTGTCAGCAACACAACTCCGACGGCTCCATCACCTTCGGATGTTTGGCGATGGATTACTCTCCAGATGTCTCCAAAGTGACCTGGAAGATAAATGGGCAAACGGTCCCCAGTGGATTTAAGCCTTACCCGTCAGTGAGAAATACGGATGGAAGCTACACCCTGAGCAGCCAGTTAACCATCAGCGACTCAGCGGGAGAATGTCCCAGAATTGACTGTGAGGTTCGACACATCAGCACAGTCAAGAGCGTTGAAATACCATGTAAGTGTTGCACATTTTCCTGATATCTAACCAGTGGTTTCATTGTCTCCAGAATTCTCCAGTTTATTGACATTTACTGTACATTTTCTGCAGATCCAAATCCGCGGGAACTGGTCGTCTCTGTCCTCCTGCCCTCGGCAGAAGACGTCTCCGCTCAGAGTTTCATCTCCCTCAGCTGCTTAGTGAGAGGTTTCTCCCCCCGAGAGATCTTCGTCAAGTGGACCATCAACGACAAGCCGGTGAATCCCGGCAACTACAGGAACACCGAGGTGGTGGCGGAGAACGGCGATAGCTCCTTCTTCATGTACAGCCTGTTATCCATTGCAGCAGAGGAATGGTCCAGCGGCGCTTCTTACTCCTGTGTGGTGGGACATGAAGCCATCCCCTTGAAGATCATCAACAAAACAGTTGACAAATCCAGCGGTAAACCCAGTTTTGTGAACATTTCCCTTGCACTGATGGACACGGTTAATTCATGTCAATGAGAGTCACTCACTTGCATTAAAAACTACAATAAAAAGAATAAAAACATTTTCCTCTAACGATCAATGAAATACCCAATTGTTGAACTGGTTGTTTTTCAGTTTTACTTCCATATCTTTGATTTGAGTCAGATATTTTCATGTCTGGGACCCAACATTGTTGACCCAGTGCTCCCAGCGGAGATAGACACTGGGTCAGGGATAGAATAGAGCACATTCATTACAGGATTCTGCAAAATATCTTCACTGACTCTCCTCTCGCTGAGGGGGAAACAATCTGACATTTTTAACATGTCTGACACACAAACACGACATTTAGATCTCTGTGTCCCTGCTTCTCTCATTGACCACCTCTTTAAGCTGCTGCACCGCACCCACTGGGAACTGAAGTGAGGGTCACACACAAAAAACCATGGAGAAATATTCCCCCCATCGGATTGAGGGAGAGTGAAATTGTTAACATCCTGGATTCCCACTAACCCAGCAGAGAGAGGGGAGGAGCACGAGCTAATCCATGTCCCAAAACTTCCTCAATGAAAAGAGGAGGAATGTCATTATTGAATCCACTCACCTCCACCTCTTCAGTGGTTCGAACCATCTGGGACATTGTACCACCGGGTAGAGAGAGGGAAGCTCTGGGCTCACTCTCCTCCCTCTCCTGTGTTTGGAAGGGAACAGTTCTCTACTATAAGGACCCAGTTGCCAACAGTACAAATTAGTTTCCGGTTTACTTGCTACAGATTTTGAAGTATCATTATCTTAATCATTGAAGTATAAATATACTAATGCAACATAATTTTAAAATGTCTCAACACTCCTGTTCCTGTTAACCATGTGCTGGCATTGATTTCCCACAATACAAATTTAAACAAGTCATAGATTCCTCCCCGGGTTTGAACTGTTCTGTCCCGAAGGTCTCTGAGATACATCAATGTATTATTTCATTCTCTCTCCTGATATCACCGTGCCCCTCACATAAAATACATTTCTACAGCAAAACATTGAAAATATGTTCCATTATTCGGGTTGTGTGGATCATATTCAGTTCACTACTGTCGGTAGAACTTGGAGCAAAAGTCACCCAGAGATCACCCTGCCTCCATCTGCTGGTGATGCCGTCTCAATGCACCCAGAGATCACCCTGCCTCCATCTGCTGGTGATGCCGTCTCAATGCACCCAGACATCACCCTGCCTCCATCTGCTGGTGATGCCATCTCAATGCACCCAGAGATCACCCTGCCTCCATCTGCTGGTGATGCCGTCTCAATGCACCCAGAGATCACCCTGCCTCCATCTGCTGGTGATGCCGTCTCAATGCACCCAGAGATCACCCTGCCTCCATCTGCTGGTGATGCCGTCTCAATGCACCCAGAGCCCACCCTGCCTCCATCTGCAACAGATGTGTCGAGTATAGGGCTAACGGGAGGACTTTGAATAGTGTGGATGAACAGAGGAATCTAGGTGTATGTGTACATAGATCCCTGAAAGTTGGGAATCAAGTAGATAAGGTTGTCAGGAAGGCGTATGGTGTCTTGGCGTTTATTGGTAGGGGGATTGAATTTAGGAGTCGCAGTGTCATGTTGCAACTGTACACTACTCTGGTGCGGCCGCACTTGGAGTACTGTGTGCAGTTCTGGTCCCCACATTACAAGAAGGATGTGGAGGCTTTGGAGAGGGTGCAGAGGAGGTTTACTAGGATGTTGCCTGGTATGGTGGGGAGGTCCTATGAGGAGAGACTGAGGGATTTAGGGTTGTTTTCGTTGGAAAGAAGGCGGCTAAGAGGGGATCTTATTGAAACATATAAGATGATTAGAGGTTTAGATAGGGTGGATAGTGATAGCCTTTTTCCTCGGATGGAGAAAGCTAGCACGAGGGGGCATGGCTTTAAATTAAGGAGGGGTAGCTACAGGACGGATGTCAGGGGTAGATTCTTTACCCAGCGGGTGGTGAGGGATTGGAATGCCCTGCCTGCTGCAGTTGTAAATGCGCCTAGTTTGGGGGCGTTTAAGAGATCTGTGGATAGGTTTATGGACGAAAAGGGATTGGTATAGGCTAGTGGGTCATTGTTTTTGTAACTGGTCGGCGCAACATCGTGGGCCGAAGGGCCTGTTCTGCGCTGTAATGTTCTATGTTCTATGTTCAATGCACCCAGAGATCACCCTGCCTCCATCTGCTGGTGATGCCGTCTCAATGCACCCAGAGATCACCCTGCCTCCATCTGCTGGTGATGCCGTCTCAATGCACCCAGACATCACCCTGCCTCCATCTGCTGGTGATGCCGTCTCAATGCACCCAGAGATCACCCTGCCTCCATCTGCTGGTGATGCCGTCTCAATGCACCCAGAGATCATTGACACATCGGATCCCTGTCTTGCAGCAGGAGGTCATTCATCGCAACGAGACTGAATTCCCTCTCCAACAGAACATTTTACTCGGGCTTTATCCCTGAAACTCCACATATTAATCTCACTAAAACCGAATTCATAAATCGTGGGACATTACGGAGCAATTAGTAATCGACCTAACATGCCCACCTTTCCATTGTTTTGGAATGGTTCAATTCCTTCGGACAAAGGATCATTCAATGCTTCTCTCTGCTCATTAAATTCTGACCGCGATGTGGAGGTGTCGGGGTTTGACTGGGGTCGGCTCAGCAAGAAACCTCACAATAACAGGTTAAAGTCCAACATGTTTATTTCGTACCTCAAGCATTCGGAGCTCAGCTCGTTCATCACTCATCTGATGAAGGAGCAGCGCTCTGAAAACTCGCGATACCAAATAAACCTGTTGGACTTTAACCTGGAGTTGTGAGACTTCTTGCGATATCCTGCCCATTACCGACCAGACAATTGTGCTACTTTGAACAATGCCAAATACTTAATGATCTCCAACCTGTCATTTCTTCTGTTTAACTAAAATGTGCAATGCTTCCTCTGGAAGTCCTGCAACATTTTTTTCTCTCTTGAAGACAGATCAAAATATTTTGCGATATCAATCTAACACCATCTAACCCGAAGGGATTTTTTTTTTCTTGTCATCAGAAAATCACAGCCAGCGTTCCTTTGAAGGCCACACGATAATGTTGTCAACATTTTCACTCAGGTTCAATGTCAAGCTCAATCACAAGACTGGATTTAAAGACCTGACAATGAACAGGTCAAATGCACGCCATACATTCCTAACCCTAACCCTAACCCCAACCCCAACCCCAACCCTAACCCTAATGCAGAGTAACCCTAACCCCTAACCCTAACCCCTAACCCTAACCCGAACCCTAAACCCTAAACCTAACCCGAACCCTAACCCTAATGCAGACCCTAACCCTAACCCCCGAACCCTAACCCCCTAACCCTAACCCCCTAACCCTAACACCCTAACCCCTAACCCTAACCCTAATGCAGAGTAACCCTAACCCTAACCCTAATTACCCTAATTACCCTAACCCTAATGACCCTAACCCCTAACCCCTAACCCTAACCCTAACCCCTAACCCTAATGCACCCTAACCCTAACCCCTAACCCCAACCCTAACCCCTAACCCTAACTCTAACCCTAAACCCTAACCCTAAACCCGAACCCTAACCCCTAACACTATCCCTGACCCTGACCCTAATGCAGAGTACCCTAACCCTAACCCCAACCCCTAACCCCAACCCTAACCCCTAAACCCTAACCCTAACCCCCCCAACCCTAGCCCTAACCCCTAACCCTAGCCCTAACCCTAATACCCTAATACCCTAACCCTAACTGCATCCTCACACTGCCTAACCCTAACCCTAACTGCATCCTCACACTGCCTAACCCTAACCCTAACCCTAATACCCTAACCCTAACCCCTAACCCTAACCCCTAAACCCTAACCCTAACCCTAATGCAGAGTAACCCTAACCCTAATGCAGGGCCTAACCCTAACCCCTAACCCTAACCCTAATGCAGAGTAACCCTAACCCTAACCCTCACCCTCACTCTAACCCTAACCCCTAAACCCTGACCCTACCCTGACCGTGACCCTAATAACCCTAACCCTAATAACCCTAACCTTAACCCCTAACCCTAACACCCTAACCCTAAACCCTAACCCTAATGCAGAGTAACCCTAACCCTAACCCCTAACCCTTAGCCCTTAACCCTAACCCTAACCCCTAACCCTAACCCCTAACCCTCACCCTAACCCTAATGCAGAGTAACCCTAACCCTAATGCAGAGGAACCCGAACCCTAACCCTAAACCCTTAACATAACCCTAAACCCTAACCCAAACCCTAACCCAAACCCTAACCCTAAACCTAACCCTAAACCCTAAGCCCTAACCCTAACTAACCCTAACCCTACCCTAACCCCTAACCCTAATGCAGAGTAACCCTAACCCTAAACCTAACCCCTAACCCTAATGCCCTAAACCTAACCCTAACCCCTAACCCCGAAACCTAACCCTAACCCCTAACCCTAACACTAATGCAGAGTAACCCTAACCCAACCCTAACCCTCACCCTAACCCCTAACCCTAATGCAGAGTAACCCTAACCCTAAACCCTAACCCTAACACTAACCCTAACCCTAAACCCTAACCCTAAACCTAACCCTAATGCAGAGTAACCCTAACCCTAACCCTCACCCTAACCCTAGCCCTAACCTCTAACCCTAACCCTAATGCAGACCCTAACCCTAACCCCTAACCCTAACCCCTAACCCTAACCTCTAACCGTAACCCCTAACCCTAACCCCTAACCCTAACCCGAACCCTAACCCTAACCCCAACCCTAACCCAACCCCTAACCCTAACCCGAACCCTAACTCTCACCCGCTCTCACTCCCTCTCTGTCTCACTCTCATACACACACTCACTCTCTCTCTCACACACTCTCTCTCATCCCCCTCTCTCTCACAAACTCTCACTCTTTCACTCTCACTCCCTCTCAGTCTCTCTCTGTCTCTTTCCTTCTGTCTCCCTCTCTCACACACACTCTCACATACTCTCTCTCCCTCACAATTTCTCACACTCTCTCTTACCCTCTCTCGCTCATTCACTCGCTCACTCTCCCTCACACTCTCTCACTTGCTCTTACTTTCTCTCATGCTCGCTCCCTCACTCTCATTCTCTCTCACTGTCTCTCACTTTTTCTCCCTCTTTCTCTCCCACTCTCTCTCATTCTGTCTGTCACACACACTCTTACTCTCCCTGTCACTCTCTCTCGCTCTCACTCACCCCCACTCACTCACTCTCACACTCACTCTTTCTCTCTCTCTCTTTCTCACTCTCTCACACACACTGTATCACACTTACTCTTACTCACTCTCACTGACTCTCTCTCTCTTACTCAGTCTCACTCTCTCTCTCTCTCTCACACACTCTCTCACTTGCTCATGCTTACTCTCTCCCTCACTCTTTCTCGTTCTCTCACTCTCTCTCACTCACTCACACTGTCTCACTCTCACTCCCTCACTCTCTCTCATGCTCTCACTCTCCCTCATCTCTCTCACTAAATCTCTCTCTCTCTGTCATTCTCTCTCACTCTCCATCACTGTCTCTCTCACTCCCTCTTGCTTTCTGTCTCACACTCACTCTCTCTTTCTCTCTCACTGTCTCTGTTTCACTCTCTCACTCAGTCTCACTCTCTCTCACGCTCTCATAGAACATAGAACACTACAGCACAAACAGGCCCTTCGACCCACAAGTTGCACCGATCATATCCATAACTACCAGGCCTATCTATAACCCTCAATCCCATTAAATATAAATTTTATATATTCGTCCAGAAGTCTCTTAAAAGATCCCAACAAGTTTGCCTCCACCACCACCGACGGCAGCCGATTCCACTCACTCACCACCCTCTGAGTGAAAAACTTACCCCTGACATCTCCTCTGTACCTGCTCCCCAGCACCTTAAACCTGTGTCCTCTCGTAGTGACCATTTCAGCCCTGGGAAATAGCGTCTGAGAATCCACCCTATCTATACCTCTCAACATTTTATAAGCCTCTATCAGGTCGCCTCTCAACCTTTGCCTCTCCAGGGAGAAGAGTCCCAGCTCCCTCGACCTATCCTCATAAGGCATGCCTCCCAATCCAGGCAACATCCTTGTAAATCTCCTCTGCACCCTCTCAATAGCTTCCACATCCTTCCTGTAGTGAGGCGACCAGAACTGCACACAGTACTCCAAGTGGGGTCTGACAAGGGTCTTATAAAGTTGCAGCATTACCTCCTGGCTCCTAAACTCAATCCCTCAATTAATGAAGGCCAGTACACCATACGCCTTCTTGACCACATCCTCCACCTGCGAGGCGATTTAAAAGTCCTATGGACTCGGATCCCAAGATCCTTCTGCTCCTCAACACTGCTAAGACTCCTACCCTTGAAATTGTACTCCTTCATCCCACTGGACCTGCCGAAACGGACCACTACACATTTATCCGCGTTGAAGTCCATCTGCCACTTCTCCGCCCAGTCTTGCATCCTATCTATGTCTTGCTGCAACTTCTGACTATCCCTTCAGACTATCCACAACACCACCAACCTTTGTGTCTTCGGCAAACTTACTAACCCATCCCTCCACTTCCTCAACCAGGCCATTTATGAAAATGACAAACAGCAAGGGTCCTAGAACAGATCCCTGGGGCACTCCACTGGTGACCCATCTCCATGCAGAAAAAGACCCATCCACAACCACTCTCTGCCTTCTGCAGGCAACTTTCACTTTCTCACACTCACTCTCTCTCTGTTACTCCCTCTTTCTCACTCTCACCCTCTCTCACTCATGCTCTCTCACTCCCACTCTCTCACTCACTCTGTCTCACCCTCTCTCAATCCCTCTCACTCTCACTAACTCTCACTTTCCCTCACTCTGTCATTCGCGTTCACTCTCGCTCACTATCTGTCACTCTCCCTCGCTCTCTCTCACTCCCTCTCTTTCTCTCTCTCCCTCATCTCCCTCGCTCTCTCTCACTCCCTCTCTTTCTCTCTCTCCCTCATCTCACTCAGTCTCTCTCACTCTCGCTCCCTCTCATCCTCTCTCTCGCACTCTCTTTCATTCTCTCTCTCTCACTCCCTCTCAGTGTCTCTCTCACTCTCACACTTGCACTCTCTCTCTCTCTCAATCTCTCTCATCCTCTATCTCCCTCTCTCTCACACTCTCACTCTCTCGCAATCTTTCTATCTCTGACCCACTCTCTCTGGCTCTCTCACTCACTCACTCACTCTCACTTGCTCTCACTCTCACCCTCTCACTCTCACTTGCTCTCACTCTCTCACTCTCACCCTCTCACTTGCTCTCACTCTCACCCTCTCACTCTCACTTGCTCTCACTCTCTCACTCTCACTCACTCACTCTCACTTGCTCTCACTCTCACCCTCTCACTCTCACTTGCTCTCACTCTCACCCTCTCACTCTCACTTGCTCTCACTCTCACCCTCTCACTTGCTCTCACTCTCACCCTCTCACTCTCACTTGCTCTCACTCTCACCCTCTCACTCTCACTTGCTCTCACTCTCACCCTCTCACTTGCTCTCACTCTCTCACTCACTCACTCACTCTCACTTGCTCTCACTCTCACCCTCTCACTCTCACTTGCTCTCACTCTCACCCTCTCACTCTCACTTGCTCTCACTCTCACCCTCTCACTCTCACTTGCTCTCACTCTCACCCTCTCACTCTCACTTGCTCTCACTCTCACCCTCTCACTTGCTCTCACTCTCTCACTCACTCACTCACTCTCACTTGCTCTCACTCTCACCCTCTCACTCTCACTTGCTCTCACTCTCTCTCACTCAATCTCTCTCTTTCTGTCACTCACTTTCTGTCTCTCTCAGCCAATCAGAGACCAGATTGCTAAATGACTGCTACAGCCAATCAGAGGCCAGATCAACTACTGCCCGTTTCAGCCAATCAGAATTGCTGTTCGCTTCCTTAAAGCCAAATTCACCAATGAGCGGTCTCCGCTCTTTGACTGACAGCAGATGAACCAATCAGACATGGTCTTTGACTGACAGCAGTTTCGTCCAATCATAACACGGGCGGCTAACGGCCCGCCACCAGAGCAACTCCGGGAACTGACGCTTCAACCAATCAAGAGATGCTGTGAGTTTCTATGCAAGGTTATCTGCACCTACAACAGTGTGTGTCAGTGTGTATCTGTGTGTGTGAGAGTCAGTCAGTCAGTGTGTATCTGTGTGTGTGAGAGTCAGTCAGTCAGTGTGTATCTGTGTGTGTGAGAGTCAGTCAGTCAGTGTGTATCTGTGTGTGTGAGAGTCAGTCAGTCAGTGTGTATCTGTGTGTGTGAGAGTCAGTCAGTCAGTGTGTATCTGTGTGTGTGTGAGTCAGTCAGTCAGTGTGTATCTGTGTGTGTGAGAGTCAGTCAGTCAGTGTGTATCTGTGTGTGTGAGAGTCAGTCAGTCAGTGTGTATCTGTGTGTGTGAGAGTCAGTCAGTCAGTGTGTATCTGTGTGTGTGAGAGTCAGTCAGTCAGTGTGTATCTGTGTGTGTGAGAGTCAGTCAGTCAGTGTGTATCTGTGTGTGTGAGAGTCAGTCAGTCAGTGTGTATCTGTGTGTGAGAGTCAGTCAGTCAGTGTGTATCTGTGTGTGTGAGAGTCAGTCAGTCAGTGTGTATCTGTGTGTGTGAGAGTCAGTCAGTCAGTGTGTATCTGTGTGTGTGTGAGAGTCAGTCAGTCAGTGTGTATCTGTGTGTGTGTGAGAGTCAGTCAGTCAGTGTGTATCTGTGTGTGTGAGAGTCAGTCAGTGTGTATCTGTGTGTGTGAGAGTCAGTCAGTCAGTGTGTATCTGTGTGTGTGAGAGTCAGTCAGTCAGTGTGTATCTGTGTGTGAGAGTCAGTCAGTCAGTGTGTATCTGTGTGTGTGAGAGTCAGTCAGTCAGTGTGTATCTGTGTGTGTGAGAGTCAGTCAGTCAGTGTGTATCTGTGTGAGTGAGAGTCAGTCAGTCAGTGTGTATCTGTGTGTGAGAGTCAGTCAGTCAGTGTGTATCTGTGTGTGTGAGTCAGTCAGTCAGTGTGTATCTGTGTGTGTGAGAGTCAGTCAGTCAGTGTGTATCTGTGTGTGTGAGAGTCAGTCAGTCAGTGTGTATCTGTGTGTGTGAGAGTCAGTCAGTCAGTGTGTATCTGTGTGTGAGTGAGAGTCAGTCAGTCAGTGTGTATCTGTGTGTGTGAGAGTCAGTCAGTCAGTGTGTATCTGTGTGTGTGAGTCAGTCAGTCAGTCAGTGTGTATCTGTGTGTGTGAGAGTCAGTCAGTCAGTGTGTATCTGTGTGTGTGAGAGTCAGTCAGTCAGTGTGTATCTGTGTGTGAGAGAGTCAGTCAGTCAGTGTGTATCTGTGTGTGAGTGAGAGTCAGTCAGTCAGTGTGTATCTGTGTGTGTGAGAGTCAGTCAGTCAGTGTGTATCTGTGTGTGTGAGAGTCAGTCAGTCAGTGTGTATCTGTGTGTGTGAGAGTCAGTCAGTCAGTGTGTATCTGTGTGTGTGAGAGTCAGTCAGTCAGTGTGCATCTGTGTGTGTGAGAGTCAGTCAGTCAGTGTGCATCTGTGTGTGTGTGAGAGTCAGTCAGTCAGTGTGTATCTGTGTGTGTGAGAGTCAGTCAGTCAGTGTGTATCTGTGTGTGTGAGAGTCAGTCAGTCAGTGTGTATCTGTGTGTGTGAGAGTCAGTCAGTCAGTGTGCATCTGTGTGTGTGAGAGTCAGTCAGTCAGTGTGCATCTGTGTGTGTGAGAGTCAGTCAGTCAGTGTGCGTCTGTGTGTGTGAGAGTCAGTCAGTCAGTGTGCGTCTGTGTGTGAGTGAGAGTCAGTCAGTCAGTGTGTATCTGTGTGTGTGAGAGTCAGTCAGTCAGTGTGCATCTGTGTGTGTGAGAGTCAGTCAGTCAGTGTGCATCTGTGTGTGTGAGAGTCAGTCAGTCAGTGTGCATCTGTGTGTGTGAGAGTCAGTCAGTCAGTGTGCATCTGTGTGTGTGAGAGTCAGTCAGTCAGTGTGCATCTGTGTGTGTGAGAGTCAGTCAGTCAGTGTGCATCTGTGTGTGTGAGAGTCAGTCAGTCAGTGTGTATCTGTGTGTGTGAGAGTCAGTCAGTCAGTGTGTATCTGTGTGTGTGAGAGTCAGTCAGTCAGTGTGTATCTGTGTGTGTGAGAGTCAGTCAGTCAGTGTGTATCTGTGTGTGTGAGAGTCAGTCAGTCAGTGTGTATCTGTGTGTGAGTGAGAGTCAGTCAGTGTGTATCTGTGTGTGTGAGAGTCAGTCAGTCAGTGTGTATCTGTGTGTGAGTGAGAGTCAGTCAGTCAGTGTGTATCTGTGTGTGAGTGAGAGTCAGTCAGTCAGTGTGTATCTGTGTGTGTGAGAGTCAGTCAGTCAGTGTGTATCTGTGTGTGAGTGAGAGTCAGTCAGTCAGTGTGTATCTGTGTGTGAGTGAGAGTCAGTCAGTCAGACAGTGTCAGTGTGTATCTGTGTGTGTCAGAGTATATTTGTGTGAATCAGTGTGTATCTGTGTGTGACAGTGTATATTTGTGTGTGCGTCAGTGCGTATCTGTGTGTGAGTGAGAGTCAGTCAGTCAGACAGTGTCAGTGTGTATCTGTGTGTGTCAGAGTATATTTGTGTGAATCAGTGTGTATCTGTGTGTGACAGTGTATATTTGTGTGAATCAGTGTGTATCTGTGTGTGACAGTGTATATTTGTGTGAATCAGTGTGTATCTGTGTGTGTGTCAGCGTATATTTGTGTGAATCAGTGTGTATGTGTGTGTCAGTGTATATTTGTGTGTGTGTATCTGTGTGTATCTGTGCGTGTGTGTCAGTGAGTATGTGTGTGTCAGTGTGTATCTGTGTGTGTGTCAGTGTGTATCTGTGCGTGTGTGTCAGTGTGTATGTGTGTGTGTCAATGTGTATCTGTGTGTGTGTGAAGTAGGGAAAGAGTTAATGAATTTTGTACTGAGAGTATATCACAAACATAGCCCCCCAGCATAACTGATCTTCCGTGGCTTATATTGTTCCCGGCATTGATGTAAATTATTTGTTCATGTTTTACATGCTTTAACTCTCATTTTTATAACAGCAGATAGTTAAATGTGATATTTTGTAGACTTTGCAAATCTTACCTGTTTATATTAGTTGGACATTGTTACACAGATGGTAGTTTATGATATCGGCTTTTAACAGCTGCTGATGGCGGATCGCAATACCGGCTTTGAACAGGAAGAGTCCTGTTGGGACAGCCACAATCGCACCAGTAACTTCAAAGATAGGGATGCTGGTACTGCAGCAGAAGGGGTTTTAAATCATGACCAGATTAAGCCTGTGTCCTGATTGCAGGACTGTGATTCCTAATTAACTCTGGGCCTGCATCACGACACAGGAAGGAAGACCCGAACAAACCCGGGCCTTGGCTCACAGGGCCTAAGCGAAAAGGGTGAGGCAAGGTAAGTTTATAAGTTTTTTTCAATTACTTTTTCTTCTCTGTATTTCTAAAAAGGGCAAGTATGAGTGTGAGGCCAGTATGTTGTTGCCAATGCAATATGTGGGAGGTCCTGGAGGCTCCTGGTCTCCCAGACGTCCATATCTGTGCTGGGTGTGTGGAGCTGCAGTCCCTAAGGGACCGGGTTAAGGAACTGGAACTGCAGCTCAAGGACCTTCGTCTCATTAGGGAGAATGAGGAGGTAATTGACAGGAGCTACCGGCAAGTGGTCACTCCGGGGCAACGGGAGGAAGGCAAGTGGGTAACTGTTAGGAAGGGGAAAGCTCATGTGATGGAGAGCTCACCTGGGGGAGGCAGCAGTGGCCAGGTCTCTGGAGCTGAGCCCGACCCAGTACTTCAAAAAAGTAAGGAAAAGAGGAGGAAGGCAGTGTTAATAGGGGACTCCATAGTGAGGGGGTCAGACAGTCGTTTTTGCGGATGCAGACGGGAGTCACGGATGGTGGTTTGTCTCCCTGGAGCTGGGATCCGGGATGTCTCTGGACGCGTCCCAGACATCCTGAAAGGGGAGGGTGAGGAGCCGGAGCCTGTGGTACATATAGGTACCACTGACATAGGCAGGAAGAGGGAACAGGTCATGAAAAGGGATTATAGGGAATTAGGGAGATAGCTGAGAAAGAGGAACGCGAAGGTAGTAATCTCAGGATTGCTGCCTGCACCACGGGAGAGTGAGAGCAGGAATTGAATGAGGTGAAGGGTGAATGCGTGGCTGAGGGACTGGAGCAGGGGACAGGGATTCCAGTTCCTGGATCATTGGGACCAAAGCCCTTACAGCTCACAAAAAAAACAAAAACAAACTTACCTGCTCTCACTCTCTCTCTTTTTTTAGGTTAGAGGAGGGTGGGATACTCTACCTGTGTAGAGTATCGGGATTCCTCACCATTCCAATTTATGGTAAGGGAAAAAAGAACTACCCAAGTCTCTTTGCAAACTCCTTCCAGTATAAAATTTAAAGAAAAAAACTAGAAAAATTAGGAAGGTTGGCGAGTGCTACTGGGGAGACTTTAAACTAGAAAGTTTGGGGGGAGGGAATCGAGATGAGGTGAGTGAGAGCGTGGAGGTTAGCTCACAAGTAGAGATGAACTGTAGACAATATGAGAGGGAGGTTAGACAGGTGATGGAGAAGGAAAACGCCCAGACTGAGGGTCTGAGGTGTGTCTATTTTAATGCCAGGAGTGTAGTGAATAAACTAGATGAGCTTAGGGTGTGGATTGCTGCTTGGGAATGTGATGTGGTGGCCATTACAGAGACTTGGATGTCTCAGGGACAGGACTGGGTACTTCAGGTACCGGGATTCAGATGCTTCAGGAAGGACAGGGAGGGGGGCAAAAGAGGTGGTGGAGTGGCACTGTTGATCAGGGACAGTGTCATGGCTGCAGAGAAGGAGGATGCCGTGGAGGGACTATCTACGGAGTCTCTGTGGGTGGAAGTTAGCAACAGCAAAGGGTTCATAACTTTGCTGGGTGTTTTCAATAGGCCGCCCAATAGTGACAGGGAAGTTGAGGTGCAGATAGGAAAACAGATCCTAGAGAGATGTAGTAATAACAGAGTTGTCGTAATGGGAGACTTTCCCAAACATCGACTGGAATATCCCTAGGGTAAGGGGTTTGGATGGGGAGGAGTTTGTTACGTGTGTTCAGGAAGGTTTCCTGCCACTGTACGTGGATAAGCCTATGAGAGGACAGGCTGTACTTGACCTGGTACTGGCGAATGAACCAGGACAGGTGTCGGATCTCTCGGTGGGAGAGCATCTCGGGGATGGAGATCATAATTCTATCTCCTTCACAATAGCATTGGAAAGAGATAGGATCAGGCAGGCTAGGAAGGTGTTTATCTGGACTAAGGGGAAATATGAAGACAGGCAGATATTTGGATGAGTAAACTGGAAGGAGGTGTTCTTGGGGAAAAGTACTGAAGGAAGTTGGCAAATTTTCAAGGAATGTTTGACTGGAGCTAGTTGTAGTTTTTTTTTCGGGCCCCTAACCCTATAAATTAGTGTAGAGAGGATACCCGATCCTCTACACTGGTAGAGAATCCCACCCTCCCACCTCCTCTAACCTAAATTATAAGTGTGGGTAAGTTTTCTTTTTAATATTTTTTATTTTTTCTGCTGGTAATTGTTTCAGGGATGGCAGTTCAGGCAGTGTGCTGCATCTCCTGTGGGATGTATGTGGTGAGGGACTCCAGTAGTGTTTCAGGGGATTTTACTTGTAAGAAGTGTGTTAGATTGCAGCTTCTGGAGGAGCGTGTAAAGGAGTTGGAGGTGGAATTAGAGGAACTCCGCATAATTCGGGAGGCAGAGGTGGACATTGATAGGAGTTATAAGGAGATAGTCACTCCTAGAAACCAGTCTTGGGTCACTGCCACGAGGAGGGGAAAGAAGAATGTGGTGGGACAATCCCCTGGGGCTGTTCCCCTCCAAAATAGGTTTTCGGTCCTGGAGGCTACAGTTGAGGAGGAATCAACTGGGGATAGCCAAAGGGAGCAGGTCTCTGGGGATGAGCCTATTGTAAAAGCTCAGGTGGTTAGGGGTTGCAAAAGATTGGGACTTGTGATTGGGGACTCCACCGTTAAAGGGACGGATAGGAGAGTCGGTAGCAATGATAGGGACTCAGGGCTGGTGTGTTGCCTACCAGGGGCTGGGGTCCGGGATGTATCAGAGAGGATATTCAAGACTCTCAGGGGAGAGGGAGATCAACCCCAAGTTATAATTCATGTGGGGACGCATGATATAGGGAGGCTAAGGGAAGGGGATATTAAGCAGAGATTCATGGAGTTGGGGTGGAAGCTAAAGGCCAAGTCAGACAGAGTGGTTATCTCTGGACTCTTGCCTGTGCCACGGGATAGTTTAGAGAGGAATAGAGAGAGGGAAAGTTTGAACTCGTGGCTGAGGGGATGGTGCAGGAGGGAGGGGTTCAAGTACTTGAGCAATTGGGGCTCGTTCTGGGGAAGGTGGGACCTCTGTAAGAGTGATGGTTTACACCTGAACCAGAGGGGAACAAATATCCTGGGGGGTAAATTTGTGAAGGTTATGCGGAGTGGTTTAAACTGATTCAGAGGGGGGGTGGGATCCTGAGTAGAGGGGGTGAAAGTGAGGGGGGCATAGATGGGGACTGCAATGCACGGCATTGTGGGGGTGGGGCGGAGCAGGGTTTGAAATGCGTATACTTTAATGCGAGGAGTATTCGCAATAAAGTGGATGAACTTGCAGCGTGGACCAGTACCTGGGACTTTGATGTTGTGGCCATTTCAGAGACTTGGATAGAGCAGGGTCAGGAATGGATGTTGCAGGTTCCGGGGTACAAATGCTTTAGTCGGAGTAGAGAAGGAGGTAGAAGGGGGGGTGGGGTAGCATTATTGGTCAAGGACAGTATCACAGTGTCAGAGAGGAACTTTGATGAGGACTTGTCTGTTGAGGTAGTATGGGCGGAGATTAGAAATAGGAGAGGAGAGGTCACCCTGTTGGGAGTCTTTTATAGACCTCCAAAAAGTTCTAGAGAGGTTGAGGAAAGGATTGCGGAGACGATCCTTGTTAGGAGTGAAAGTAATAGGGTAATTGTTATGGGGGACTTTAACTTTACTCATGTTGATTGGAATTGCTATAGCTCTAGCTCGTTAGAGGGGTCAGTTTTTGTTCAAAGTGTGCAGGAAGGTTTTTTGACTCAGTATGTAGATAGGCCGACTAGAGGTGAGGCTATATTGGATTTGGTGCTGGGTAATGAGCCAGACCAGGTGCTAGACTTGGAAGTTGGTGTGCATTTTGGGGATAGTGACCACAATTCGATTACGTTCACCTTAGTGATGGAAAGGGATAGGCATGAACCTCGGGTCAGTAGTTTCAGCTGGGGGAAGGGTAATTATGAGGCTATTAGGAGAGAATTAGGAAGCATTGGTTGGACTAGGAGATTACAGGGACTGGGAACGTCCGAGATGTGGAGATTTTTCAAGGAGCAGCTACTGCGGGTCTGTGATAGGTATATCCCTGCCAGGCAAGGAGGATTTGGTAGGCCCAGGGAACCGTGGTGCACTAAAAAAGTTGATTCGTTGGTTCGGAAGAAAAAGGAGGCTTATGTTCGGATGAGGCTTGAGGGCTCAGGTAGTGCATTAGAAAGTTTTAGATTGGCTAGGAGGGAGTTGAAGAGGGAGTTAAGAAGGGCTAAAAGAGGACATGAGATGACTTTGGCTGATAGGATTAAGGAGAACCCTAAGGCGTTTTACAGGTATGTCAAGAACAGAAGGTTGGTTAGGGCAAGATTAGGGCCAGTTACAGACAGTAGAGGGAAGTTGTGTGTGGAACCGGAGGAGATTGGAGAGGCGTTGAACCAATATTTCTCTTCGGTGTTCACGCAAGGGGACATGAATGTAGCTGAGGAGGACACTGGGGTGCAGGGGTGTAAAATAGATAGTATTGCAGTTGATACGGGGGATGTGCTGGATATTCTAGAGGGTTTGAAAATAGATAAGTCCCCTGGTCCGGATGGGATTTACCCTAGGATTCTCTGGGAGGCAAGAGAGGTGATTGCGGACCCTCTGGCTCTGATCTTCAGGTCGTCGTTGGTCTCTGGTATAGTACCGGAAGATTGGAGGACAGCAAATGTTGTCCCATTGTTTAAGAAGGGGAACAGAGACTTCCCCGGGAATTATAGACCGGTGAGTCTTACTTCTGTGGTGGGTAAGGTTTTGGAAAGGATTATTAGAGACAGGATTTATAGTTATTTGGAGAGTAATGAATTGATTAGAGACAGTCAGCATGGTTTTGTAGCGGGTAGGTCGTGCCTTACTAACCTTATTGAGTTCTTTGAGAAAGTGACCAAAGAGGTGGATGGGGGTAAGGCAGTTGACGTGGTGTATATGGATTTTAGTAAGGCGTTTGATAAGGTTCACCATGGTAGGCTTCTGCAGAAAATGCAGATGTATGGGATTGGGGGTGATCTAGGTAATTGGATCAGGAATTGGCTAGCAGATTGGAGACAGAGGGTGGTGGTTGATGGTAAATATTCGTCATGGAGTTCGGTTACGAGTGGCGTGCCTCAGGGATCTGTTTTGGGGCCACTGCTGTTTGTAATTTTTATTAATGATCTGGATGAGGGTATAGTTGGGTGGATTAGTAAGTTTGCTGATGACACCAAAGTCGGAGGTGTGGTAGATTGTGAGGAAGGGTGTCATAGTTTGCAGGGAGACTTAGACAGGTTGCAGAGCTGGGCCGCGAGGTGGCGGATGGAGTTTAATGTGGAGAAGTGTGAGGTAATTCATTTCGGTAGGAATAACAGATGTGTTGAGTATAGGGCTAACGGGAGGACTTTGAATAGTGTGGAGGAGCAGAGGGATCTAGGTGTATGTGTACATAGATCCCTGAAAGTTGGGAATCAAGTAGATAAGGTTGTTAAGAAGGCATACGGTGTCTTGGCGTTTATTGGTAGGGGGATTGAATTTAGGAGTCGCAGCGTCATGTTGCAACTGTACACAACTCTGGTGCGGCCGCACTTGGAATATTGTGTGCAGTTCTGGTCCCCACATTACAGGAAGGATGTAGAGGCTTTGGAGAGGGTGCAGAGGAGGTTTACCAGGATGTTGCCTGGTATGGAGGGGAGATCCTATGAGGAGAGACTGAGAGATTTGGGGTTGTTTTCGCTGGAAAGAAGGCGGCTAAGAGGGGACCTTATTGAAACATATAAGATGATTAGAGGTTTAGACAGGGTGGATAGTGATAGCCTTTTTCCTAGGATGGAGAAAGCTAGCACGAGGGGGCACGGCTTTAAATTAAGGGGGGGTAGTTATAGGACTGATGTCAGGGGTAGGTTCTTTACCCAGAGGGTGGTGAGGGACTGGAATGCCCTGCCAGCTGCAGTTGTAAATGCGCCTAGTTTGGGGGCGTTTAAGAGATCTGTGGATAGGTTTATGGACGAAATGGGATTGGTTTAGATTAGTGGGTTAGTGTTGTTTTTTTTTAAAAGCTGGTCGGCGCAACATCGTGGGCCGAAGGGCCTGTTCTGCGCTGTAATGTTCTATGTTCTGTGGAGCTCTGCATGACAACATTCCGATGAGACAAGGAGGTTTTGGTAGGTCACGGGAACCGTGGTGCACGAACGTTGTGATGAACCTAGTCAGGAAGAAAAGAAAGGTATACAAAAGGTTCAGAGAGCTCGGAGATGTTAAGGATCTAAAGGAGTATAGGGGTTGTAGGAAGGAGCTTAAAATGGAAATTCGGAGAGCCAGAAGGGGTAATGAGAATGCCTTGGTGGGTAAGATTAAGGAGAATCCCAAGGCGTTCCAGAAATATGTGAAGAGTAAAAGGATGAGAAGTGAAGGGATAGGACCTATAAAAGGTGAAGGGGAAAAAGTCTGTGTGGAACCAGAAGAAATGGCAGAGGTGCTTAATGAATACTTTGCCTCGGTATTCACGGTGGAAAGTGATCTGGGAGGTTGTAATGCAGGTTTGCGGCGGACTGAAAAGATTGAGTATGTGGACGTTAAGAAAGACGATGTGTTGGAACTTTTAAATTCTATCAAGATAGATAAGTTGCCAGGACCGGATGGGATGTACCCCAGGTTACTGTGGGAGGTGAGGGAAGAGATTGCAGAGCCCCGGCAATGATCTTTGCATCATTGATGGAGACGGGAGAGGTTCCAGAGGATTGCAGATGTGGTTTCTATTTTCGAGAAAGGGAACAGGGATAGCCCAGGAAATTACTGACCGGTGAGTCTGACCTCAGTGGTTGGTAAGTTGATGGAGAGGACTCTGAGGGACAAGATTTATAAGCATTTAGAGAAGTTTAGAATGATCAGAAATAGTCAGCACGGCTTTGTCAAGGGCAGGTTGTGCCTTACCAGCCTGGTTGAGTTCTTTGAAAATGTAACTGAACACATTGACAAAGGAAGAGCGGTGGATGTGGTTTACATGGACTTCAGCAAGGCATTTGATAAGATTCCCCATGCAAGACTTCTTGAGAAGGTATGAGGGCATGGTATCCAAG
Source organism: Carcharhinus amblyrhynchos (assembly GCF_965287045.1). Taxonomy (NCBI): domain Eukaryota; kingdom Metazoa; phylum Chordata; class Chondrichthyes; order Carcharhiniformes; family Carcharhinidae; genus Carcharhinus; species Carcharhinus amblyrhynchos. The sequence continues at coordinate 714,833 of NW_027649820.1, read as the reverse complement.
GGGCTTTGGCCTTGTGGATCCAGAACTGGCTTGCCTGCAGAAGGCAGAGAGTGGTTGTGGATGGGTCTTTCTCTGCATGGAGGTCGGTCACCAGTGGAGTGCCCCAGGGATCTGTTCTAGGACCCTTGCTGTTTGTCATTTTCATAAATGACCTGGATGAGGAAGTGGAGGGATGGGTTAGTAAGTTTGCCGACGATACGAAAGTTGGTGGTGTTGTGGATAGTCTGAAGGGATGTCAGAAGTTGCAGCGAGACATAGATAGGTTGCAAGACTGGGCACAGAAGTGGCAGATGGACTTCAACGCGGATAAATGTGTAGCGGTCCATTTTGGCAGGTCCAATGGGATGAAGGAGTACAATATCAATGGTAGGAGTCTCAGCAGTGTTGAGGAGCAGAAGGATCTTGGGGTCCGGGTCCATAGGACTCTGAAATCGGCCTCGCAGGTGGAGGATGTGGTCAAAAAGGCGTATGGTGTACTGGCCTTCATTAATTGAAGGATTGAGTTTAGGAGTCGGGAGGTAATGCTGCAACTTTATAAGACCCTTGTCAAACCCCAGTTGGATACTGTTCGCAGTTCTGGTTGCCTCACTACTGGAAGCATGTGGAAGATATTGAGAGGGTACAGAGGAGATTTACAAGAATGTTGCCTGGACTGGGAGGCATGCCTTATGAAGATAGGTTAAGGGAGCTAGGTCTCTTCTCCCTGAAGAGACGAAGGATGAGAGGCGACCTGATAAAGGTTTATAAAATGTTGAGAGGAATAGATAGGGTGGATTCTCGGAGGCTGTTTCCCAGGGCTGAAGTGGTCGCTACGAGAGGACATAGGTTTAAGGTTCTGGGAAGCAAGTACAGAGGAGATGTTAGGGGTAAGTGGTGAGTGAGTGGAATCAGCTGCTGTCAGTGATGGTAGAGGCGAACTCGCTGGGGTCTTTTAAAAGACTTCTGGATGAGTTAATGGGATTGGGAGTTATAGATAGTTCTATGGCTTGGTAGGGATGGATGTGATCGGCGCAACTTGTGGGCTGAAGGGCCTGTTTGTGCTGTAGTGTTCTATGTTCTATGTTCTGGCCGGAATTGAGGATTTGTATCATGAGCGAACTAAAACCCATAGTGTATAAATGCCCACTTGTGTTTGTGTTCTATGAGAAGTCTGGTAAGCCTTAATCAGAACCAGTTTTCTCCCAAAGCTTTGGAATAAAAACCACTATATTTTGACTCACTAACAGTCTTCGAGGTATTATTTTACCTACAACAGCGTGCATCAGTGTGTTCCTGTGTGTGTGTGTGTGTGTGTTTGTGTGTCAGTGTGTATCTGTGTGTGTGCGTGCGTCAGTGTGTGCCTGTCTGTGTGTGTGTGCACCAGTGTGTGTCTGTTTATGTGTATGTATCTGTCTGTGTGTGTATTTATATATATATATATTTATACAATCTGTATCAGTGTGTATCTGTGTGTGTGAGTGCCACATATGTTTGGACAATGTCCTTACTATGGAGATGGGACTTTATCTCTTCAAGAATTTCTTCCCCTGTCAATGTTGTCATGGATAAATGCATTAACCCAAACAGATTGGTGAAGATGGAGTCAAATATTCCTCTCTTCTTGCTCTGTCCAATAGTCTTCAATGTGGATAAGTATCGATTTGTCATCCAATGAAGGACTATAGGTAATAATCAACAGGAGGTTTCTTGGCTATGTTTGACCCAATTTCATGAAACTTCCTAGAGTCTAGTTGTATCTCAGCTTGAATGGCTTCTTCTCTGTCCAAGACCACAATAAACTACAAATGGTTGTGAACAAAGCCCAGTCCATCACTCAAACCAGCCTTGCATCCATTGACACTGTCTACACTTCCCACTGCCTCAGAAAAGCAACCAGCATAATCAAGGACCACACGCACTCTGGGCACGCTCTGTTCCACCTTCTTCCATCAACAAAAAGATACAAAGGTCTGAAGACATGTATCAATTGACTCAAAAACAGCTTCTTCCCTGCTGCCACCAGACTTTTGAATGGACCTAACTTGCATTAAGTTGATCTTTCGCAAACCCTAGTTATGACTGTAACACTTCGTTCTGCACCCTCTCCTTTCCTTCCCTTTGTATGGTATGTTTTGTCTGTATAGCACGCAAGAAACAATACTTTTCACTCCATACTAATACATGTGACAATAGCAAATCAAATTAAATCAAATCAATGTTGAGGACGCCCAAAGTCAACCCCCACCACACTCCCTTTCTCCCCACTGTAACCAACTATGTCACCATCTCTGGCGATGGAAATACCAAGGAATGATGATGGAATAGTCTGTGACATTGGTTGAAAGGTTATGATGCTGAGACTGTGATGACCTATCTTCTTTTGAGGGAAGAAAAATTACGTTTATAGTTTTCCACTTCCTGTAGTCTTTCCACCAACAATCATTGTCCCCCTAAGCCTCACCTCCCTTTTTACCCTGAGACCCCACACTTACCTGGCCCTGGATCCCCAGGAGTTAGATTGTGGGGATTGCTGCTTTTGTTTCCACTCAGAGTAGTAAACTGATCTGAGGCAGGACTTCCTCCCAACCGAGTGATTGAAATCTTGACTCCTGCCAATTAATTTTCATTGAGCAGCCAATAATATTGTCTCCACCAAGTCTTTTAGTGCTGGGGTGGAAAACCCTGCCATTCTAAAAACCCCAGTCTATGTGTTATTGTACTTTTATTATTTAGATGTTTGCCCATTTTCTTTTTTAGTATGGATTCCATTTTTTATTAATTATTTAAGGGTCTGGACATATTCTATTCCCTTGTTAAATATAGCTCTAACATTAACTATTTGTCACTCCTCTGGCATTACAACTTTAGCTAATGGATTGTTAAAAATGTGTTGTATTGTCTCTGCTATTTCTTCCCTGGATTATTTTAAAATGCATGATGCAATCCATCCAGACCTTGTTTTCTTTAAGTATGATTGATTTAATATTTCTCCCCTTTTTACTTCAAAACCAATTATTATTCCGACGGGTCTCCTCAGATGTTACCCAATTTGATATCATTCCCGCTGAGATACTCCAAAATTCTTATCTGCCCAAGAGTGGGAAGGCCTTTGATTGGCCATAACAAGGTTAATTTATTCCTTCCTTTGAGGGCGCCTTTTCCCAGTCCAAATGTATTCATGTTTTAAAAGCAGGCTTTCTTGAGTTACAATTTATTAATTACTAAAACACCAGAAGAAATAAAACACTATACATAAGCAAAGATTAGAAATGAGAAGTGAGTCCAAAAATAAAAGTTACATGAGATATGTGAATTTGGCTTGTCCGTGAAGAATAGATGGCGAGACGTTGCGACTATTGAGTAATTCTGCTCGTGCTGACTTCAGCAATTGAGCATTTGGTTTGGAGAGCTTTGGTTGTATAGGTTAACTGAAAGGATTTGTATTGTTTCCTTTTTGACTGTGGCTTTGCTGACTTGCTTCCAGCAAGCAGAGAGGGAATTTTTATCTGCAAGTAGCAGAGATGCCTCACTGATGTTTTTCAGTGGTGACCTACATAGCACATGCCAGCACAGTACAACTAGATCACTAGAAGACCAGGTTACAGGTGGTTTTTAATTGCTTTCCTTGTGGATTCCCGGAAGGGAAAACCACAAACAAGTCTGGGATACAACACATAGGAGATGGTTTCTCCTGAGATAGTAATCAGCCTCCATCATTTCTGCAAAAGGTTTCAATTCAATTTTTGCATTGCATCTGTTCCTTTGAAGTATCTCTGTCTGGAACAAATCGGTGCAACATTCCGTTCTCGCTTGAAACTAAGTATAATCCACAGAAGAATTGCAGCAAGTGGTTACTTTGTAGTATCAGCCAGTTTTGCTCCTATGTCTTTTTTTCAAAAATGTGCCACTTAAGGGTTCAATATGTCCGATAAATAATTCAGGGTTATTATCTGTTGTAGTTGCATTATAAAATTACTAATCTTTTAATGTTTTGTTTACTTGACCTCTCTCTCTAGCAAACACAAGTACATCTCTAACAAAGTCAAAGGGTTCAAACTGTTAAGTCTGTTTCTCTCCTCATAGCAGCTGAGTTTTTTCAGCATCCTCTGATTTTTGTTTCAGGTTCCAGCATCAGCAGTATTTTGCCCACTCTAGTAAATCGTCCCTCTGACTTTTTTTTTGCCAGTCTGTATTCTCTGGTTCCTGGTATGGAGATGCCGGTGATGGACTGAGGTAAACACAGTAAGAAGTCTCACAACACCAGGTTAAAGTCCAACAGGTTTATTTGATAGGAAACGCCACAAGCTTCTGGAATGTGATTCCTTCATCAGGTGAGTGGAGAGTTCTGCTCACAAACAGGGCATATAAAGGCACATACAGTTTACAGAATACTGATTAGAATGCAACTCTTGAATTTGCTATTCAAGCCTTAAAGGTGCAGACAATGTGAGTGGAGATAGCATTAAGCATAGGTTGAAGAGATGTCTATTGTCTTCAGACAGGACAGTAAGTGAGATGTTGCAAGTTCAGTTATCAGTACACTTCTTTTCAGTAATCCATTCTGTTCAGTATGACGATGGCCCTTCCTTTGCTGGTTTGATGACAATGTTGCAGTTGGTCTTGAGAGCGTTGATAGAACATAGAACATAGAACATTACAGCGCAGAACAGGCCCTTCGGCCCACGATGTTGCGCCGACCAGTTAAAAAACAATGACCCACTAACCTAAACCAATCCCTTTTCGTCCATAAACCTATCCACGGATCTCTTAAACGCCCCCAAACTAGGCGCATTTACAACTGCAGCAGGCAGGGCATTCCAATCCCTCACTACCCTCTGGGTAAAGAACCTACCCCTGACATCCGTCCTATAACTATCCCCCCTTAATTTAAAGCCATGCCCCCTCGTGCTAGCTTTCTCCATCAGAGGAAAAAGGCTATCACTGTCCACCCTATCTAAACCTCTAATCATCTTATATGTTTCAATAAGATCCCCTCTTAGCCGCCTTCTTTCCAGCGAAAACAACCCCAAATCCCTCAGTCTCTCCTCATAGGACCTCCCCTCCATACCAGGCAACATCCTGGTAAACCTCCTCTGCACCCTCTCCAAAGCCTCTACATCCTTCCTGTAATGTGGGGACCAGAACTGCACACAGTACTCCAAGTGCGGCCGCACCAGAGATGTGTACAGTTGCAACATGACGCTGCGACTCCTAAATTCAATCCCCCTACCAATAAATGCCAAGACACCGTATGCCTTCCTAACAACTTTATCTACTTGATTCCCAACTTTCAGGGATCTATGTACACATACACCTAGATCCCTCTGTTCATCCACACTATTCAAAGTCCTCCCGTTTGCCCTATACTCGACACATCTGTTATTCCTACCAAAGTGAATTACCTCACACTTCTCCGCATTAAACTCCATCTGCCACCTCGCGGCCCAGCTCTGCAACCTGTCTAAGTCTTCCTGCAAACTATGACACCCTTCCTCACAATCTACCACACCTCCGACTTTGGTGTCATCAGCAAACTTACTAATCCACCCAACTATACCCTCATCCAGATCATTAATAAAAATTACAAACAGCAGTGGCCCCAAAACAGATCCCTGAGGCACGCCACTCGTAACCGAACTCCATGACGAATATTTACCATCAACCACCACCCTCTGTCTCCTATCTGCTAGCCAATTCCTGATCCAATTTCCTAGACTACCCTCAATCCCATACATCTGCATTTTCTGCAGAAGCCTACCATGGTGAACCTTATCAAACGCCTTACTAAAATCCATATATACCACGTCAACTGCCTTACCCCCATCCACCTCTTTGGTCACTTTCTCAAAAAACTCAATAAGGTTAGTAAGGCACGACCTACCCGCTACAAAACCATGCTGACTATCTCCAATCAATTCTTTACTCTCCAAATAACTATAAATCCTATCCCTAATAATTTTTTCTAAAACCTTGCCCACAACAGAAGTGAGACTCACCGGTCTATAATTCCCGGGGAAGTCTCTGTTCCCCTTCTTAAACAATGGGACAACATTCGCTAACCTCCAATCTTCCGGTACTATACCAGAGGCCAACGACGGCCAGAGGCTCTGCAGTCACTTCTCTTGCCTCCCAGAGAATCCTAGGGTAAATCCCATCAGGACCAGGGGACTTATCTATTTTCAAACCCTCAAGAATATCCAGCACATCCTCCTTATCAACTGTAATACTGTCTATTCTACTCCCCTGCAACCCAGTGTCCTCCTCAGCTATATTCATGTCCCCCTGCGTGAACACGGAAGAGAAATATTGGTTCAATGCCTCTCCAATCTCTTCCGGTTCCACACATAACTTCCCTCTGCTGTCTATAACTGGCCCTAATCTTGCCCTAACCAACCTTCTGTTCTTGACATACGTATAGAACGCCTTAGTATTTCAGTGTGTTCGTGGGATCTGGTTGCTTGTTGCATGTAGGTGATTGTTGTTGTATGAGATTGAGAGCAGGAGTTGTTAAGCCCTGTTTGTTCTTGTGGAGTATTTATTGTGGGCAATAAATGCAATGCTTTACACTTTGGTTTAACTTCAAAAGGACTGAGGAAGTGTTAGAACTGTTGAATTTACTTCTGTTTTTGAGTTTAATTACAGTTTGGAAGAAAGAAGAATGTAGGCAACTGTCTTAATCTGTTTTTTTGTTTCTTTCAATGTTTTATTTTCATCCCAGTTTAGAATGTTGGATTTGAATAAAGGATCATGTAGGATGAATGTTTGAAGCTTCCATGTATCTGTGTGTGTTTAATGAAGTAGTTGGGAAGTTTATGATTTTGTTTTTTTGTTGTTTTTAATGTTTTAATGTTCTTTCTTAGTTGTGATTTTACAACAGTGGGTTTGATACAGAGTTTAAATGAGACTGGAAAGTAAATTGAAATTTCAACGTCGAAGTACATAAATTGAAGTTTGAAATAACCAGTTTGAATTTTGAATAACCTGGGTTCAAATTTTGTTCAGAAAGGATTTAAACCTCGGAAGGAACCATGTGCTCTTTCCTTAGTCTCAAACGACTTATTCAAGACAAAGTTAATTCATTTGGCTCCTAACCAAAAGTATTTTTGTTTTTTTGTTTTTTGTTTTAAGTAGATGGTTCGTGAATGACAAGCAAGATTGTTTATCACAACCTAGTGATAATTGAGACTTGAAGAGTTTGGTTCATTCAGATTTTCTCATTGTTAACTTTCAAATTAAAGTGATTAGTTACGCTTAAGTGTTACAGTTTCTGACATTTAAATTGATAGAATAAATTGAGTGCACAAAATAACCAATTTATAAATGAGAAGTTGCCTGAACTTATAAGAGGTAAATAAGTTTAATTTTGACTTTCAAATTAAAGTGATTAGTTACGCTTAAGTGTTACAGTTTCTGACATTTAAATTGATAGAATAAATTGAGTGCACAAAATAACCAACTTATAAATGAGAAGTTGCCTGAACTTATAAGAGGTAAATAAGTTTAATTTTGACAAAAGGTAATGGAAATATGGGTATGGGTTTTGTGTTTCAAAGAGGGATGTATTGAAACATGTTCTCAGTTTGTGATGTAACCATTTGAATACGAGACAATGCTACAAAGTAATATCTGTTTGTTTTGTGACTTACCTATACTGAGTAAATGTTATCTGTGGCAATCCTCATGTTCACATGTAAAGTTTGTTGATTCAATGTATGTAAATACTAATATGTTGGGAGTTAATTTTTCTGAAAAGCCAAGGGCTCTGGAGAATGTCAATGACTCTACAACAGATGACAGGATTTTTCCTTGTACTTAGTTATTTGGGGTTATAAGAGTTAAAATGCTTAAAGGGGAACAAATAAACCAATTGTGCAAGTTATGTTATTCATAAACAAATTGGTAAAATAGACAGAATGATGGGAGAGTTTCCTCTATAGTTTGTTAAACTGATGGAAAACTTTTGAATTACTTTTAGTTTGTACTTTGGTTACATTGTGTTAATTGGTCATAAAAGAACATAGCATGTGTATGCCAGAAGGGGATAGATTTTGGGCTGTGGCTGTGGAAGTTTAAATCTGAAATGGTAACTGTGACAAAAAATGTGTTTATTATGCAAACTTGGATCATTTTTAAATGATGAATACTTTGGAGAGTTAAAACCTACCTTTTCAGCACTTTTGGGTGCATGACCCTCCAAAATCCAAATTTGAATGTTATTTCCTTTTGCACTTGTATCAATGATTTATTATTGTCCTGTGCATAATTCTGAACCTAAAATGGTGTTTAGAATATGTGATTATTTGTATTTGTAGCGTGTTGTTGTCTGTAGCTTCTGGAATATCAATATGTTATGGGGATGTATTATTCCTGTGCGTGCCAATGTCTGGGCCTTGCTTGGCTTTTGAGTGACTGGGGAATTCCTGACAGACACTGGTCCTGAGTTTGTGATCCGTCATGCTTCGCGTTCAGGATGAAAAGTAGATATGTGACCTGTGCCTCCAATGTCTACAGACATGGCTGATACCCAGAGATCGGTATGGCAGCACTTGATTGGACTCTTATCGATCGGGGGATCAAGTCCTGATTGATTGATTGGCAATGACCAAAAGGGGTGTCAAACCTAACCAGGAATGAGTTACAACAATGGTGACCATTGCCATCGATGACCAGCAGTTGGAGAGCCACCACACCCGAGAAGGAAGAATGGAAAACCAAAGCCAGAGTGCCAAGCTAGACCAAAGAATTAGACTACACAGAGGACGAGTGAGACCGATGCACAGATAAAGGCCAGTGTTTGCTTGGGTACTTGCCAGTCACACAAGGTTAAGTGAAAGTCTTGTATTGGACTTGAACCTTGGTATTTTCCTGTAAGATAACTAATTGTTGGTTGAGTGGGTACTTAATGATTGTGTGGGCACACAAAAAAAACCAAGTTGTCTTTTGTTTTTTTAACTGGGGGTAGGCCCATGTGCTGGTAACATTTGGCTTTGGATTGGTCATGGGGCCATGTTTGGGCCTGGCCCAGACCAAAAGGGGGGAGTGAAGTAGGGAAAGGGTGAATGCATTTTGTACCTGAAGGGAAAGGTTAATGGATTTTGTACCTAGAATACTAGGTACAAACATAACCCTTCATCAAGACTGATCTTCTCAGGCTTATATTGATCCTGGCATTAATATAAGTTATTTGTTCATGTCTTACATGCTTTAACTCTCATGTTTATAAAGACAGATAGTTTAATGTGGCTGTTATTTTGTAGACTTTGCAAATCTTACCTATTTGTGTTAGTTGGACATCATTACACAGGTGGTAATTTACTCTACCGGCTTTTGACAGCTGCTGATGGCAGATTGCGATACCGGCTTTTAACAGAAAGACTCCCGCTGGGAGCCATGGTCGCACAAGTAACTTCAAAGACAGGGATGTCGGTACTGCTGCAGAAGTATTGTGACCGGATTGTGAATTGTGACCGGATTAAGCCTGTGTCATGACTGCAGCTGGACATCAAATTGTGATTTAATCTGGGGCTGTATCACAACCAAGGAAGGAAGACCCAGAGATCTGGCCGGAATGGGAAACTTGTGTCGTGATTGACACTAAAACTCATGATGTATAAATGCCCACTTGTGTCTGTGTTCTATGAGAAGTTTGGTAGTCCATTGTAAGGAACCAGTTTCTCCCACAACTCTGAAATAGATCCCAACAGTCTTTGAGGTATTACTTTACCTACAACAAGACCCAACAGGTAATTTATAATGGCTTAGCATGATATCCTTATTCCTCTATGTGTAAAGTTGGATTCCTTATGCATTTTAACAATTTTTTTCAACTTATTCTGCCATCTTCACCCATTTGAATGTGAATTGTCAGATTTCTCTGTACTTTCACTCCCATTCAAATTGAATCATTTATACTCTCATTATTTTTCCTTCCAACATGCATTATAGGACATTTCTTGAGAAAACTATTGTCTGCACTATCTCAGTATAAGATATCGCCCCAGATTTTGCAGCATGTATCAATGGTTGCAGCAACAACTTATTACCTACAAGGTCAGATTTTTATGGTTCAAATTGTTTATTTTCTGGACCAGAGGATGCATCGCAAGAACATTAACCTTGTCATTAAAAACTTACTTTTGTTAAGCTGTAACCCTACCTTTCTGCAGTGAGTTTAAATAGCAGTAAATCTGTAAATCAACTCAGGAATGTTGAGGGCAGGCTGATAACGTCTTGAAACTAGGGCAGGGTGGTGCAAACCATCCAGCAACTTTTGGTGTTTCGTAACTCACATGTTGCTGGATGATTTACACTTTAGTAACACTTTTGAATTTACCATTTTCTTGGCTTTGTTTGTTTCTGTTGTAATCTTTTCATATCTTGTCAACTGGGGCAACTGCTACTTGAGATGCTTTCTAGTTTTGAGTTTTTTTTAATGGTCTACCTAGTATCTGTCCTAATATCTCCTTCTGGTTCAGTGCTAAGTTTTGTTTGATAATGGTTCTGTGAAGTCTCTTGTGCTGTTTTACTTCATTATATAAATGCAAGCTATTTAATTAGCGTGATACATTACCATGGGTATCCTCTCTGAAAATTTCAGACTGTCTGTAGCATTCACCATTATTACAATAAAAGGAATAAAATCAACCTGAATTCGTGCTACAGTAATCGGGCATTTTAAACTGGTTTGAGAATCTCCCAACCACTTTAGCAGTCTATGATGAAAAAGGAGTTAATAATAATTTCACAACTCCACTCCCTACAGTCAGGTTAAAATCAGCTTATAAATGTCAGTTGGTAGAGGTGTACAGGTAGTCATAAAAGGAACAAAGAAAAGTATATCTTTTAAAATACTGATTAGGAACTAGACTGTACATAAAAGCCAAATGTAGGAAGATTTATTCAAGGAACAGCATATAAAGGAACATTAATAGACACATTGATTGCTGGCAGACTTTACTTTTGTTGATGTCACCTTGCTAATAATTGTATGATCAGATTGTTGGATGTCACACAGGTTTTAGAATTACTGGATGACAAAGTAGCATCACAAGGAATACAATAAAGTCATGTAATTTTACCAACCACACAGTACCAGACTGTGCATTAACTTACACTTCAGCACATGGGACACTTTGCCCAGGCAGAATGCAGCAGGATGTCTTATTCAAGTTCTTCAAATACTGGAATCAAAAAGATTTCTCAAGTCTTTACTGCATGAGGAGTGATTAAACTCAAAACCACAGAATTCAAAGGCAATATTTTGTAGGTTAGACTGCAGTTTCCAAACCTGATGCAACAAAAATGTGCCGATTATTGGAATAGTCAAACAGTGATGGATGATTACAATAATCATCCTCTGCCCAATACGTACATGTCACCTTCCTGGAATTTGGAGGAGAAACAGAACTTGTTTGTTGATGGGATCTGTGGATATTATTTGTGTAGGTGGAACTCTGAGGCGGAGCTAGTGGGGTGAATTCTGATTCACGATCCTTCTTGGATTGCCTGAGGAAATCCTACAACCAAACAAAAACAGTTAATAGTTTTATGAGAAATAAAATTAGAACAAACTTATTGTTGGAAATTCCACAATTCATAGTCATAGATTACGAAGCTATGGATGTATTGGGAATGGTTAATTATGTTGAAGGAGATTATTTGATTGTGGTTGTTTTGGAGAATGGGAGACTGTGAAAGATTGGGAAAGTATAGCTTAAGGAATGGTGGGTGTATTGCAGAAGGGAAGATTATGGAACTGCTGGAAAACATGAGGGCGAGTTCAACTGAAATGTTCCTTGACGACCTGATCTCTGAAAGCTCGAGCAGCTAGAAACACTGCTGGCGTCTCCTCCTCAACCTCAATACTTCCTGGTTATCAGGTGCTGGTAAGGCTGAGGCCATTATGTTGAAAACGTACAGTATGCAGCCAACAACAATAGATCTGGCAACCCATGTAAGGGTATGCCACAAATCTCCCAGCAGTGCAGACAGAAGAATCGTTGCTTGAGCACACTAATCCTTTGTTTGATGATGTTCTTGGGCAGCTTAAGTGCTTAGTAACCTGGATTCCTGGCACATGTTCTGAGCCATGTCAAGATCGCTCCTCCCAATGCGGTCTACTCTATATTAGAGAGACCAAACGCAGATTAGGTGACCGCTTTGCAGAACATCTTTGGTCTGTCTACAAGCAGGACCCAGACCTTCCTGTCACTTCCTGTCATTTCAATGCACCACCCTGTTCTCCTGTTCACATTTCCATCCTTGGCCTATTGCAATGTTCCAGTGAAGCCGAACACAAACTGGAGGAACAGCACTTCATCTTCCGATTAGGCACTTCACAGCCTTCCGGAACATTGAGTTCAGCAACTTCAGAGCGTGAAATCTCTGCCCCACCTTCATCCCATCTCTGTTTGTTTTATTTTGTCTTATTTATTATTTTCACTTGTTCTATTGTTTTGCTTTTCCACCTTCCTAAAATCTTGCTTTCCATCTTTCCCCTCCCCCATCCCATTAAGGCCATCTATTACATGTCTCAGGTTGTCCTTGGTCACTCTGCTTACCTTTGTTCTGCCGTTTATACATTCTGACCTTTTAATGTGCCACTATCAACACCCTTCTTAGCCATGATCAGCACCATTTACATGCCCTTTTGTCTTTTTGTCTATGACATCTTTGTCAATTACAAACCCCCTCACCTTAACAGTATAAGTTTTGTCCTATTTCCTGTTGTCTTCAGCTCTGTTAACCACTGTGCAACTGTGTTGCCCATAGAGAATTAGTGCTGGATGGAAGTTGAGACTGCTGCTAGGACGGGGGCAGAGAATTCTTTCTGAACGAGGAAGTAAATGCAAGTGGCATAAAGAGTCTCTAAAACCTCCCGGTTAGTGTCCTGGGAGATGAAGCTGATGTCACATGCTAAAAGGAGTCTGTGGCATAAAATTTAAGGACCATGGTGACCTTAACAAGGTACCTCAGAGACTCCTCCTCAGTGAAGTTAGTGCTCCCTGAAGCTATTTTCCTTGCTGCATTCCTTCCCCCAGCAATGAGATTACTCATGGCTGCAACCAAACTATTTCTGATACCAACAACTGTGCAGCAAGTGAACATCAGTGAATCAAAATACACACAAAAAATATTCAGAAGCTAACAAATTAACCAGCAAATTAATCAACAACTTATTTCACGTGATTCCTTTAATGATTGCTGGTGAAGGGGCGGGGCCTTCTTCCTGCTTTGTGCCACCTTGTGTTATCTAAAATTAGCACACAATGAATAAAGTGCTGGGGTGATCAATAATGGAAATCAGAGAACTGAAAGAAGAATGGAGCCCGAATTTGGAGATGGATCTTATCCACGCATAGCTCATAAATTTAAAACACCTGATATATAAACCCTGAAGATTAAATGTACTTGGTAACATATACCCTATAGATGGAAAGTGCCGAAAATATATACACCATTGAACATAAGAACATAAGAAATAGGAGCAAGAGTAGGCCATCTAGCCCCTCGAGCCTGCCCCGCCATTCAATAAGATCATGGCTGATCTGAAGTGGCTCAGTTCCACTTTCCCGCCCTCTCTCCATAACCCTTAATCCCATTGCCTATCAAAAACCTATCTACCCGCATCTTAAATATATTTAGCAAGGCAGCCTCCACCACTTCGACGGGCAGAGAATTCCAGAGATTCACCACCCTTTGAGTGAAGAAGTTCCTCCTCAACTCCATTCTAAACTGCCCCCCCCCCCGCCTTATCCTGAGGCTGTGCCCTCTAGTCCTACTGTCCTTTCTGAGTGGGAAGAGCCTCTCCACCTCTACCCTATCCATCCCATTCATCATCTTGTATGTCTCAATGTGATCTCCCCTCATCCTTCTAAACTCCAACGAGTACAAGCCTAGTTTATTCAGCCTCTCCTCATAGCTCAACCCCCTCAACTCCGGTATCAGCCTAGTGAACCTCCTCTGCGCTCCCTCCAAGGCCAAATTGATTACAAGAATCCTCCATATATCTATGTATTAGGGAGGCCAAACATCCGACTTAGGCTGGACAGTCCGGCTTTTGAGCACTCTGTCCGGCACCACCTCGAGCCGGACGTTAATTTGTCCTACTCTTTTGGGTCTGGCTAAAAAACTTATATAAATTACCTCAGATATATTTAAAACAGTGGGAACTCAAAGCTATAACAACTGTTAATGTATTTTTATTATATGTAGTTGCCGTTGTCAAAACTGCTGATAAGCCGCAGTGTGCGAGTCACATTAACATGTCTGAGGGGGTCAGTCTGCCCAAGACCGCAGTAGAGTGGTTTACTTTTTTGGTCTTGTTTCAAAGCCCCTAAAGAAATGCCAAAAAGAAAGACTATATTTAATTATGAACGGGCCAAAGAATTTGGATTTATTGCTAAAAGCAGTAAAGATGACTTTCATGTTTTTTGTACACTATGCCGTTGTGATGTGGAGATCGGCAGTAAAGGAAAAAGTTAGGGTTAGGGTTAAACAACACGCTACCACAGATAAACAAAGTTAGCACTCATATTGCTGGTATGTCATCATTGTTATCAATTTTCTCCCCAGCTTGATCAACTCAGGATGACAAAATCTTGACTGCAGAACTGTCTAAAATGTATCATGCTGTGAAGCATCATCAGCTATACAGAAGTGTTGATTGTGGAGTAAAAGTTGACAAAGAAATGGTAGTGAAAGGTGCAACATGTGGGAAAACTAAAGCAAAATCTCTGTGTGAAAATATTCTAGCACTGAATTCTGTACAAAAGCATGTGGAGCATGGCTTGCCCTTTTCAGTAGCAACTGATGCTTCAAACAAAGGTGCAACAAAGTGTTTCCCAATACTTCTGAGATGCTTTCATTTTAAGAAGGGAGTGCAACATGCGTTACTTGACTTGTACAGCGATAACAATGAATCATCAGAGGACATAACAAATGAGCTACTGGTTAAACTAGAGACGTCAGGTCAGGGTCTGAATGAAGTGTCTGCATACATTGCTGACAATGCAAGTGTAAACTATGGAAAACACAACAGTGTTTATCAAAAATTGAAAATGGCTTAAAAGAACATTATTGCTGCAAATTGTCTGGCCCATATTTTTTACAATGCAACAAGATTTGCTACAGGAAAACTGGAAATTGATGGTGAAAATACTGTGCTCAAAGTGTACAACTTCTTCAGCATCTCAGCTAAAAGAACAGCACAGTCAAAGGAATTCTGTAAATTTGTGGATGTTGATAATTGTAATCTGTTACAGCATGTTGTGACTAGATAGCTCTCTCTTTTGCCATCCATTGACAGAATAGTTAAGTGCTGGGAAGTCCTAGAAAGTTATTTTCAGAGTCTAGGGGATGAGGAGTGCCCCAAGGTACTGTGGCAGTGCTTTGGAGATGAAGGAAATGCCTGTGAATCGTCAGAGATCTATTTCTTCTTTCTTAGTCATACTCTTAAACTATTGAAGCATTAGAAGCCAAGTCATTCAGCATAATTTCAGTATTTAACCTAATGGCTGAACTGAAAAGCAAACTTGAGAGAAGAGTAAAGGACTGTTTCTTTGGCTTTGCAGTGCACACCAAGCTTAGCCAGCTTACCCCTGATGTGTCTAAGAAATGTGAAGCTGACTTCATTGTTTTCTATGAAAAAGCCATAAAGTACTTAAATAACAGGTATGACTTCTCTGAAAATAGCTTTCATAACAAAGTGTTAAAATTGAGCCTAACAAGTGCCATACCTTTTAGAGAATTCTATGATGCAGTCAAGGCCTGTAACCTTCAAAATATTGATATGGATGAATTCTATGAAGAGTATGGGATTGTGGAGGCAATTATCAATATTCCTGAGAGATAACAGTAGTGAAGAACGTTATCTCAAGCTGTTCAAGTAAATCTGAGGTCTCTTTTACAAACCTGAAGAAGGTGATTGCTTATATCTTCTCTATTCCATGCAGCAATGCTCACACAGAACGAGTTTTCTCAATGATGGCCTCAGCTTGGAGAAATGAGAGAAACCGTCTGCAAGTGGACTTGGTCAAAGCAGAGCTCCAAACATATAACAACTTCTCAGAAGCATGCCCAGCCATGTA
Source organism: Carcharhinus amblyrhynchos (assembly GCF_965287045.1). Taxonomy (NCBI): domain Eukaryota; kingdom Metazoa; phylum Chordata; class Chondrichthyes; order Carcharhiniformes; family Carcharhinidae; genus Carcharhinus; species Carcharhinus amblyrhynchos. Next base: position 698,766 of record NW_027649820.1, on the reverse strand, counting down.
CAAAAAAATTCTGGCCAATAGAAAACTCCTGGAGAAGGCAAATAAAGGGCAGAAATACAAAAAATAGACATCCATACCTGGCAGTCCATGGTAGGCCTAAGTAGGCTACTTTCCTTTAGTTTGTGAAATAAGTTAATTTGGTTAGCATATCTGCTTCGAGAGGAGTAAAAATGAATATTCATTTTTTTCAGTTCTTTATTTATACTGTATGAATGCATATATGTAATATGCAGAATGATGAATCATTGAATAGGAAAAAGGGCTCTTGCAGGAAATCATTGATTAATGATGAAATAGCTAGGTTTTTGCTGGACTTATATAGGCAAAAAAAGTATCATGTTAGAATTTTTATTTAACAAAATAACTAAAATGATCATCTGATTGCATTTGTTGTTTTTGCAATATGGTTTAAATTTTATAAAGTAATTTTTTTTGAAATACACTATATATATATGACCACGTATGCAATGTCCTCCTTTTTTGGAAATTTGGAAATGGCCACCCTTATACAATATATACACACACAGTTTAAAAGTGTTGTGTTTACCACTGGACACTTGCATAAGTGTTGTGTATACACTCTGCAAATAAACAACAAGTGGCTCATCCTAAACAAAAATTCCACATTTTGATTACTGTTCAAATCAAACAAGACTCAATTAGTCACTAAGTGTTGGCTGAAACTTTCACCAGATGCTGAGATGTCAGAGAGAGAGGCAGAGATGAGTTGACCTGTAGGAGAAACACAGACTGGAGAGAGGACAAATACAGCCCGAGGGGCAAAGTCCATATCACTTACCTTTAGGGTGAGAGGCAGAGGGGAGTGAACCTGTAGGAGAAACACAGATTGGGGAGCAGATAAATACAGCATGAGAATGCAGTCCACACCACTTACCTTTGGGGATACAGATGGACCTTGGGAGAAACATAGACTGGAGGACATTCAGGTGTGTCTGGAATTTGCAAGAAAAGTGGACAGAAACAGCACAGGAAAGCGGTTGGGTGGTTATTAACTGCTGTTAGCGTGTGTGTGTATAAAGTGCTGGAAATGAGAAAAATGTAATTTTAAAAATAACTCTTAAATGCCTACCCTGTAAAGAATTAAGAGGCATGAACAGAAGGGAAGAAGGAAGCCGGTGAGTCTACTGTTTTATTTTTAAGTAGTGGAGGTATTACAAAGGTTTAAAATAGCATGCTAAGCGGTAGTGAGGAGAAACATTAATTAAGAAATAATTAAGAGAATCATTAATTAGTTAATTAAAACACAGTAATGATGGCTGGGCAGAGGATGTATTGCAGCTGCAGTATGCGGAGGCACATGAATGCCTGTGTGATCCAAGGCAACCACATATGTATTAAATAATGAAGAGCTTCAGCACAGAATCAATGAGCTAGAGGCTGAGCTATGGACACTGCAATGCGTCAGGGAGGAGAAAGATACTTGGGTACTTTATTCCAGAAGGCAGTTGCGCCTTTAGGACAGGATCACCTGGTTTGTTCCACGGTCAGAAATAGGAGGATGTGAAAGCGACTGAGGCAGGAGTGATGATCAAGAAGGTTGAAGTGGAGGAGTCTCAGTTCTTGAGTTTCTTTCAGCTTGTATGGATGAGAGCAAGATAGATGAGCAAACTGACCACAACACGGAATCATGTGAGAGGAGATGTAGTAAGTCAAAGGGAAATAATAAGGTAATAGAGCAGGGCAACAATTTACCAGTGTGTGGCAGGAATGGATGCAAGAACAAACTTAAGAGTGCACCAGAAATTATGAAATGATAAGAAGACAGAGTTAAAGGCTCACCATTTAATGTGTATAACATTTGTAACAAAATAGGTGGGGTTAGGATGGATAGACATGTTTGCAAGGTGACCAAGGCTGGGGCTTCAATATTGAAGAGTGTTTGACATTTTGAAGAAGCAGGAAGCTAGAAAAAGATTATGGGGTAGCTCTGTTCATTGAGGATCTCATTATACAGTAGTGAGAGTTGGTGTTAGCTCAGAAGAGTAATCAGTTCATGTAGAGATGAGGAATAGGAAAGATAAGAGATTGATGTGGGATAACTTTATAGACCCCCGGGCAGAGTATACAGGAAAAAATAAAAAGGAAGTGAAAGAAAGATACCACAATAGTCATTGATGATTTTAATCTACGTGTAGATTGGACAGATCAGATCGGCAGTTAGCCTGGAAAATGAGTGTATTTGGGACCCTTTCTTAAAGCACTATGTTCCCCAGCCAATCTGGGAGCAAGTTATTCTACTCCTGGTAATGTTCAATGAGACAAAATTAATCAATAACCTTATGATAAAAGACCTTCTAGGCCACAGTGATCATAACATGATAGAATTTCATATTCAGTTTGAATGGAAAAAGCAAGAGTCTGGGACCATTGATTTAACCCTAAATTATAAGGGTATGAAGGCAGAGTTAGCTGAAGCGAACTGGGAAACTAGATTAAAAGTTAGGACAGTAAAGATGCAGTGGCAGCCTTTAAAAGAGATATTTAGTAACTTCCAGTAAAGACTTATACCAGTGTGAAAGACTTTAGGAAAAATACATCATTTATAGTTGAATGAAGAAGCTAAGGATAGTACCAAACTGAAAGCATATAGAAACATATAGAAACTGTCAAGATGAGTAGTAGGTGAGAAGTTCGGACAGATTTTAAGAACCAGCAAAGAATGACTAAAAAGAAAACTGAGAAAATCAAGTATGAAAAATGTTAGCTAATAACATTTAAACAAATAGTAAGAGTTTCTCCAAGTATTTAAATTGGAATTTGAAAAGTTAGTATTGGTCCTGCACAAAGTGAGTCTGGGGAATTGATAATGGAAAACAAGAAAATCACAGACATTTGTATCTGTCTTCACTGTAGAAGATTTAGAAAACTTCCACATATACTTGAAAATCAAGAGGTGAGAGGGAGGGAGTAACTTAAAATAATCACCATCAACAGGGAAGAGGTGCACAGAAACTATTAGACTTAAATGCTGACGCTTCCTCAGGATCAGATGGTCTGCATCCTTAGGTCTTAAAAGAAATGTCTGCAGAAATTGTAGAGGCCATTGCTTATAATTTTTCAAAATTACTTAAATTCTGGAAGGGTCCGAGCAGATTGGAAAACAGCAAATGTAATACCATTATTCAAGAAAGCAGGGAGACAGAAAACAAGGAACTATAGGTCAGTTAGCTTAACATCTGTCACAGGGAAATCGCTCGACTCCAGTATTAAGGATAGCAGGATACGTGGAAAATCATGAGATCAGGTAAGGTCAACATGGTTTTCTGAAAGGGAAACCATCTTTAACTAATTTGACTTAGTAAAGGAAATAACATGCAAGGTAGATAAAGAAAACTGTAGACGAGTTCCAAAGAGAGTCATATTGGACTTGAAATGTTCCTCTCTCACAGATGCTGCCATTCATGCTGAAGTTTTCCAATATTTTTTGCTTTTAAATATTTTTAAAGTTTCATAAGCTGCAGTGTATATGGATTTACAAGAGGCATTCATTATGATGCCACGTAAGGATGGCACGGTGGTTAGCACTGCTGCCCCACAACATCAGGGACCCGGGTTTGATTCCTGGCTTGGATCACTGCTTGTGCGGAATCTGACATTCTCCTCACGTCTGCATGGATTTTCTCTGGGTGCTCCAAATTCCTCTCAGTCCAAAAGACATGCTGGTCAGGTGCACTGGCCATGTTAAATTCTCCCTTAGTGTACCCGAACAGGCACCAGAGTGTGGCAAGTAGGCAAGTTACTGTGGCAAGGATTGTCACAGTAACTTCATTGCAGTATTAATGCAAGCCAACTTGTGACACTAATAAATAAACTCAATTTAAAAGTTTACCTACTTAAAAGTTTACCACATGATATAGGGAATAGGGAGCAAGCTGATGGCATGGATAAAATATTGGTTATTGAACAAGAAACAGAGAATAGGGATAAATTGGTCTTTTTTGGGTTGGCAAGGTGTAACTAGTGGAATACCACAGGGATCAGTGGTAGGGCCTCAACTATTTACAATCCATATCAACGACTTGGATGAAGGGACCAAATGTATGGTAGCTAAATTTGTCGATGATATCAAGGTAAGTGGCAAAAAAATCTTGTTAACAGAAGTCCACAAAAGCATGTAGATGGGTTGAGTGAGTGGGCAAAAATATTGACAAATGGAGTACAACATGAACTTGTCCACTTTGGCAGGAAGACTAGGAAAGAAATACACTATCGATACAGAGAGAAAGGGATCTGGGGACCCTGGTATATGGATTTCAAAAGGTTACTAAGCAGATGCAGCAAGTGATTAGGAAGGCAAATATAATGTTGGTGTTTCTTGCAAGGGGATGGAATATAAAGGTACAGAATTTTACTGCATCTGCATTGAATTGTACTATGTAAAGTTTTGGTCTGCTTATTTGTAAAAGAACATAATTGCATTAGAAGTAATTAAGAGAAGGCTCATTCAACTCATTGTGAGACGAAGGGATTTTCTTACAAGGTAAGGTTGAACAGGTTGGGCTATACCTGTTGAAGTTTAGAAGAAAGAGCGATGATCTTATTGAAACCTATAAGGTCCTGAGAGTCTTCACAGGGTGGGCGCTGATAGGCTATTTCCCCTTAAGGAAGAAACCAGAACTAGGGGACACAGTTTAAGAATAAGAAGTCTTCCTTTTAAGGAGGTTAAAAGAATTTCTTTTCTCCCGGGGGATTCATTAGTTTGCAGAAATGCAGTGAAGGCTCGGTCACTGAATTTATTCAAGGCTGAGTTAGATAGACAAAGGAACCAAAGGTTATGAGGGGACTGCTAGGAACATGGAGTTGGGACACAATCAAATAAGTCACGATGGTGTTGAATGGTGGAACAGGTTTGAAGGGCCAAATGGCCTACTCTTGCCCCAGTGTCTTATGTCCCTATGCTATTAAGACTTGCCTGGAAATTTGGCAGATATCCCAATTACAGAGAAAACCAGATTCTCACTGAACTTCTGACAACCAACACTGTGGGTCTATGTACACCACATGGACTGTAGCAATTCAAGAAGACAACTCACCACCATCTTCTAAAGGGCAATTAGGGATGGGCAATAAATGACGGTTTTGCCGGTAACACCCACATCCCTTGAAAGAATGCAATGGAATAGGAGCAGCTGAGATGAAATTTCCAGTATGTGCAAAATCTTCAAACCACCTGATCTGCCTGCTATTTTGGCCAATTATACTTGCTCATATTCACTGAAAATACTAAATATGAATGAGGGCTGAAGATCAGTGAGGCAAGATGGCATACATCCTGTGATACATATTAGATTACACTTCTGTTGTTCACCCCACCAGTGGCTGTAAGATTTAGACAGAGGCCCCTTCAGTGGCATGGCAATTATGGCTGCCCATGCCACCAGGTGTTCACCACCAGTGCTTTCCTACTCAGGAAAGCCTGCCATACCAGCCAAAATTAGCCTGTTGAGGTGGTTCTGGGCCCCCAAAACACTGGGGCCTGGCTTTAGGATTAATTTTGGCCATTTTGATGCAGTTCTGCTAAAGACATGTTGCAATTTTACAAAATAATCAGCCAAAATAGCAGGCAGATCAGGTGGTTTGAAGATTTTGCACATACTGGAAATTTTATCTCAGCTGTTCCTATTCCATTGTATTCTTTCAAGGGATGTGGGTGTTACCGGCAAAACCATCATTTATTGCCCATCCCTAATTGCCCTTTTGAGTTGAGTTAGTGGCTGAGTGCCTTGTTGCAGCAGTGAATAAACAAAAAAAAAGAGAAAAGCAGGCAAGGTGGAAAATCATGAATTACCAAAAACATGTGGCTATTACCTAACCCTTTAATTAGGCCTCAGCGGTTGATTGCACTCTCCAAAGAAGTGGCTGCACGTTGTTTTCAGAGTCTGTAATTACATTGCCAGCTTTATCTTTGAGCATCTCCTGCAATAATGAGGAGAAACTCCTTTTAAAGCAAGAAGATGTTTATGTTACACAGGAGAAAATATTCTCCACAATGGGTTTCTCTTTTCAAAATCATAGTTAAATGCTCATTTTTCTTAAACTCAATGTTCAAATTGAACAAGCATTTGATTTACTCACTCATTTAAAACACTTAAACTTGGATCTGTCATCCAAATCAATGAAATTAATTAAACACATTAAAAACCAGGTGCTTTAAGCCACCACTGGAAACATGTTGCGAAGGATCTTTGTTCACCACAGTGTCTCAGCGATAACCCCAACCCGATCTTCAGACACGGTTTTTCCATGAAAGTTCTAATAATGCTGTACAGTTTGGATAACAATTTCACACAGGTTATGTGTTCAATTCAATTATAAACAAATGTATCTGTACATTCTCATCCGTACTCCAATTCTACATTATATACAGGTACATCTCTCTCCCTTTACCTAAGCTTCACATTATATATACACATCTGCCCATACTGTAGCCATAGAAGTAAGGTCATTGTTTTAAAATAGGAAAACCTAGCAGCTAATCTGTACAAAGCAAGGTCACATAAAACAACAATGTCATAAAAAACAATTTAGTGATGTAGGTTGATAGACAAGTATTGGCCAAGACATTGGAGAGAACGCCAAGCTGCAATTTTAAAAATTGTGGTTGGGGGATTTTTACGTCCACTTGAAAAATCAGATGATGCCATGGTTTAACATCTCACCCAAAAGATGGCACCTGCCTTGTGCTCAAATCTCTGGGGTGGAGCAGAACCTGTAACCTCTGATTCAGAATTGAGTTGCCACACTACCAGAAAGATGTGGAGGCTTTGGAGACGTACAGAAAAGGTTTACCACAATGTTGCCTGGTATAGAGGGCATTAGCTATGAGGAGATGTTGGAGAAACTTGGTTTGTTCTCACTGGAGCAACAGAGGTTGAGGGGAGACCTGATAGAAGTCTACAAGATTATGAGAGGCATGGACAGAGTGGATAGTCAGAAACTTTTTCCCAGGTTGGAAGAGTCAATTACTAGGGGGCATAGGTTTAAGGTGTGAGGGGCAAGGTTTAAAAGAGATGTACGAGGCAGATTTTTTACACAGAGAGTGATGGGAGTCTGGAACTTGTTGCCGGGGGAGGGAATGGAAGCAGATATGGTAGTGATTTTTAAGGGGCGTCTTGACAAGTACATGAATAGGATAGGAATGGAGGGATATGGTCCCCAGAAGAATAGGGAGTTTTAGTTAAGTTGGGCAGCATGCTCAGTGCAGGCTTGGAGGGCCAAAGGGCCTGTTCCTGTGCTGTAATTTTCTTTGTTCTTTGCTCTTTGAGAATGCTGCCTATTGAACTATGGATAACATGCTTCCTCACATGCAACCTCTCTTCACTGCGAGATCCAGATTTACGCATCAGTTCAGTTTTGTAATTGGGTTACTTTACAGAGAATCTTCTCCTGTACTTTTGTTTATTAGAAGAGCAATGCTGGGTTAGGCAGTGCTGCCCACCAGCATGTTACACCAGGCAGAAAGACAAATTCCTCCAGTAGTCCCATGGGGTAGCACTCTTGCCACTGAGTCACAAAGTTGTGGTTCAAAAGTCCACTCCAACCCAGATGACATTTCCAGTCCATACTGAGGGAGCATTGTACTGTTGGAGGATGTAGTAGTGTGGTACTGCTGCATTGTCAGAAAGGCAGTACAGATGAAACACTGTTTTGTTGGAGGGGGAACAATGTGCGAATAATGCATTGTTGCAGGGATTGTGGTGGCACTGCAGCTTTAGAGGTGCTGTCTTTCAGAAGAGACATTAAACCCACGTTCTGCCTGCCTTCTCAAGTGGATGTAAAAGATACCATGACACTACTCAGTGAAGGGCAGGGAAGTCCTGGTCAATATTTATCCCTGAAATCAACATGATTAAAAGAGATTATTTGACCATTACTTCAATGCTGTTTGAGAGAGTTTGCTGTATGCACATCCGATGCCATGTTTCTTACAGTAAAACAACTCCACTTCAAAAGCACTTCATTTGTTATAGCACAGATTGGAATGGCTTACAATATGAAAAACTATGCAAATACAGGTATTCCTTTCTCTCTTTGTCTCTCTGCTCATTTATGGCCCTCTGAGCTCTATCTCTGTCTGAAAAAAACTCAGATTCCCTTCACACTTTCATGTAAAAATACTTCCAAATCTTTCCACAAATAATGCTTGCACACACAACTTCACTGCTACCATAATTTTAATGAAACTTCATCTCACGTTTCTGCCTCCTGTTCTTTTTATCCAGGTCCTTTACCCCAGTCCCAGAACATGAAGTATGTTCTCTTAAGCTGAAGCTTGTGTTTCTCTTTGGCACTCTTTGATTTGATTTTGATTTATTATTGTCACATGAATTAGTATACAGTGAAAAGTGTTGCTTCTTGCCCACATTCTCTCAATCGCAGAAGACAGCGTGGCTAACTGCTGTGCTGCCACTGGAGATTGCTGGAACTAAGATGTCCCTTGTTTCATTAAATGGAGAGAGACCACAGAATGCTGGAATGGAGGGTGATCTGGATATCCTGTACCTGAATCACAGTAAAGTATGTAGATACAACAAGTAATTAGGAAGACGTATGGAATGTTGATATTTATTGCAAAAGGGATCGAGTGTTACTATAACAGAATAAGACATTGGTGAGGCCACACCTAGAGTATTGCATACAGTTTTGGGTATGCACATGGGGGTAGTGTCAGAGGACTGGGGAGTGACAAATTTTGCACCTTTGTTCAAAAATGGTTGTGAAGATAAGCCCAGCAGTTAGCTTAACTTTACACATGCACATGTGTGCACACATGCTCACACACACACACGTGCGCGTACATATGCACACATGCGCAGACATACAGAGTGTCATCTGTAAATTTAGCTACCAAGTTTCCTAAATGTATATCCAAATCATTAATATAAATGACAAACAACAATGGACCAGCACCGATCCTGAGGCATACCACTGGTCACAGGCCTCCAGTTTGAAAAACAGCCCTCTACACCCTCTGTCTTCTGTTGTCAAGCCAATGTCTAGCAGGGATGCAGCTCAGATGCTGGGAAAGTAGAATAATTACTAGTTCTACAGTTATAGTATTTACTTAGGAGAGAGCAAATAGAATTATAGAGTAATAAAGTCATACACAGCAGAAAAGGCCCTTTGGGTCCAAGTGTGCACTGACAATAACTACCACTAAAGTCGCGCTAATCCCATTTTCCAACACTTGTCCCATATCTTTGAATGTTACAATATTTTAAATGCTCATCCAAATAGTGTTTAAAGGTTGTAAAGATTCTGGCCTCCAAAACCTTCCCAGGCAGTGCCTCACAGACTCTCACCACACTCTGAGTGAAATTTATTTCTCAAATGCCCTCTGAATCTCTTGCCCCTCACCCTAAAACTATGTCCCCTTGTGACTGACTCCTCAAACAAAGGAGACAGCTGTTTCCTACTCACCCTGTCCATACCCCTCACAATCCTATATACCGCAATCATATTTGCTCCTCAGCCTTCTCTGCTCTAGAGAAAACAATCCAAGCCTATCCAGTCTCTCCTTATAGAACAAGTGCTTCGCTCCAGGCAACATGCTGGTCAATCTTCTCTGTACCTCCTGTAGTGCAATCACATCTTTCATATAGTGAGGTGATCAGAACTGCACACTGTTTGTGCTGTAGTGTTCTATGTTCTAAATGCCATCTGCCACTGCTCTGCCCAACCAGCCATCTCATCTATATCTTCCTGTAACCTATGACCTTCTTCTTCACTATTAACGACCCTACTTTTCTTGATATCATCTGCAAACTTGTTTAGCTTCCTCCCCACATTAGCATTTATATCATTTAGGTATAGAGCAAATAATAAGGGACACAGCACTGAACCATACACCACTGGACACTGGTCTCCAATCATGTGAACAGCCTTCTACCATCACCCTTTGTGTCATATTATTAAGCCAGTTTTTGATCCATCTTGCCAAGTTTCCCTGAATTCCATGTACTTCAACCTTCTCAGTCAGTCTCTCATATGGGACCTTGTCAAAGGCTTTGATGAAATCTATATAAATGACGTAACTACACTTCCTTCCATACACTCAATCACATTTCCAAAAAATTCTATCAGATTTGTTAGGCATGACCTACTTCTGACAAAGCCATGCCAACTATCCCGAATCAACCCATGCCTGGAGATTAATTCTGTCCTTCAGAATTTTCTCCAATAGTTTCCCTTCTGATGTGCGACTCAGGTTCACCTCTACCACCCTTCTTGAACTCTGGAACTACATTAGCTGTTCTCCAGTCATCTGGCATTTCCTCTGGGAGAGGAATTCAACATTTCTGTCAGAGCCCCTGCAATTACCTGCCTTGCTTCCCACAGTAGCCTGGGATACAATTTATCCAAGCAAAACCTCCAATACCTCCTCACTTCCAATGTTGGATTGCTCAAGGTCCTCACAGTCCCTTTTCCTGAATTCTGTTCCAGTGTTCTCCTATTCCTGAGTGAAGATCAATGAGAATTAATTTAACACCCTTCCAATTTCCTGCAGCTTCACACACAGATAGCCCCTTTGGTCTCTAATGGGTCCACCTCTTTCTCTGGTTAACCTCTTCCCCTTAATGTATTTATAGAATATCTTAGGATGCTTCCTAATCCTAACCCCAAGTCATTTTTCTTGCCCCTTTTTGCTCTTCTAATTATTTTCTTCAGTTCCCTCTTAAGACCCCATTTGGAGTATTGTGAGCAATTTTGGACCCAATATCTAAGGAGGATGTGCTGGTCTTGGAAAGGGTCCAGAGAAGGTTCACAAGAATGATCCCTGGAATGAACAGCTTGTCATATGAGGAATGATTGAGGACTCTGGGTCTATACTTATGATTTACAGGATAGAGGTGGAAAGACTCTTCCTGCTCAAAAAAGACAGTAGGACTAGGGGGCACAGCCTCAAGATAAAAGGAGGGCGGTTTAGAACGGAGTTGAGGAGGAACTTCTTCACTCAAAGGGTGGTGAATCTCTGGAATTCTCTGCCCGTTGAAGTGGTGGAGGCTGCCTCGCTAAATATTTTTAAGACGCGGGTTGATGGGTTTTTGATAGGAGAGGGGATTAAGGGTTATGGGGAGAGGGCGGGAAAGTGGAACTGAGCAGCGACAGATCAGCCATGATCTTATTGAATGGCGGGGCAGGCTCGAAGGGCTGGATGGCCTACTCCTGCTCCTATTTCTTATGTTCTTATGTTCTTATGTTTTTGTATTTTTTACAGTGGAGACAGAAGAAAAATATTTGTTCATTTCAACCACCATTTCCTTATTATCTACTATTAACTCCCATTGTCGCTCTCAGGACAGCCAACACTCAGCTTACTTATTCTTTTCCTTTTTAAATACCTGTAGAGACTCTTTCTAGACAGATAATATCTGGAATGCCCCATCCAATTCTGATGTTGCAGCACAATTAGCACAAAGGCTGAAGTGATTCAAGGAAAAAGCCTGCCACCACTTTAGAGCATTCGGAATAGCAATAAACATGTAACTAACATGTTGCAAATAAATGGCTTAAAAAAAATCACAATTAAGGAATCCACAGAAATCACACAACAGCTACCATCCTCATTACTGAACTCATTTTTTATTTAAAAAGTGTGCAACCATTTTCAGAATGTTTTCTCTAGCTTGTGAAGCCTACTCTCCCTGCACCATTTACAGCTCTCTGAGCGCAGCACCTTGCAGTCACTTCCCAAGAACTTCCCTTCACTCCAGTCAGAATGTGCAGGTCCAGCTGCGCAGGTCCAGCTGCTTTAATGACAGTTCTAGAAACTGCCTAACTTCTCATGACAGATAGATGGCAGTATCTTCACTTCCCATCCTCATTTGCAGAAAGGTCAAAGGTTACTCATTTGGTTTAATTATGCACAGACTGGCATACAGTTTCAAGGCTTGGCTCTGGGAAAGTGCTTTAAAGGGATAGTTAGTTATCCTTTTACACATGCATTGATAGTAGTTACCATAATGACGCCAAAAAGCCATCTCACATGCATCTTAAAGATAGAGGAAAGAGTCACCTTTTTTCCTTTAGAAACTTAGACTACTGGATGCCTGGGAAAGCATAAAGATGGTTGACTGTTCACCAGAAAGGTACTTTCGCTTTGCCTGTGATTTTTCCAGGTGAAAGTAGGACATGGGAACCCAATATTCATTTACAAACAATGTAGGAGAGTAGTCAGGAGCAGCAGAAGGAAGGGCAGAAGGAGAGAGAAACACAAGGGACAAATCTGGTTAAAGGCTGTGTTCAACAAATACAGAATATTGTGCACAACACATGCAGAAAGCCATGGACAACATACGTAGAAATTTTAAACAACATATCCAGAAGTCTGTACACAAAGTTTGACAAATTGTTAATATTCCCAAGATGAAAGTGTGCAATTTTTATTTTTAAAAATGAATTTAGGTTGAATATATGTTCAAAGAAACAGCCCTTTGGAAATAACAGGTCTCATTCCCTGTGAGGAGAATGTCACAGGACCAAATGTCCACCAACTTGCTCGGAAGCACAGTGCAAATCGGAAGAGCAAAGGTTTGACTGCATGTAACTGCATTTCCAGGATCCAAAAAAGTGCCTGTACACCATGAAATGAAAATGGTGAAATGAGCTGAAACATGTCAGAGTGCAGCTGAGGTGTGCATATTTCAATGGGAAAGAGTCTGAACACAGTGAAACGTGTTTGAAGGACAGACAGACTGGAGGGGGCTGATTGTGGACAAGTCCCCAGGACCGGATGGAATGCATCTGAGGGTTCTGAAAGAAATGGCGGAGGTGATAGTGGATGCCTTGGTGGTTATTTTCCAGACGTCGCTGGATTCCGGGGAAGTGCCGGATGATTGGAAAACGGCTAATGTTACGCCGTTGTTTAAGAAGGGTGCCAGGCAAAAGGCGGGGAATTATAGGCCGGTTAGTTTAACGTCTGTGGTAGGTAAAATGTTAGAATCTGTCATTAAGGAGGAAATTGCGAGGCATCTTGAAGGGAATTGCTTGATAGAGCAGACGCAGCACGGTTTCATTAAAGGGAAGTCGTGTCTGACAAATTTACTGGAGTTCTATGAGGATGTGTCTAGGGCGGTGGATAGAGGAGAGCCAGTGGATGTGGTCCTTCTAGATTTTCAGAAGGCGTTTGACAAAGTACCTCACAAGAGGTTATTGCAGAAGGTCGAGGGACATGGAGTTGGGGGTAGGGTGTTAGCGTGGATAGAGGATTGGTTGTCAAATAGGAGGCAGAGAGTGGGGGTCAACGGGTGCTATTCAGATTGGCGGATGGTGACTAGTGGAGTGCCCCAGGGGTCGGTGCTGGGGCCTCAGCTATTTACCATTTATATAGATGATCTGGAGGAGGGAACCAAGTGTAGGGTGTCGAAATTTGCTGATGACACCAAGATTGGGGGAACGGCAAATTGTGCGGAGGGTGTGGAGAGTCTGCAGAAGGATCTAGATAGGCTGGGCGAATGGGCCAGGAAATGGCAAATGGAATTTAATGTTGGCAAGTGTGAGGTGGTCCACTTTGGTAGGAAGAATGGTAGGAAGGACTATTACTTACGGGGCGAAAAACTGCAGCAGGCGACGGTGCAGAGGGACCTCGGGGTCCTTGTGCATGAGTTGCAAAAACCCAGCTTGCAGGTGCAGCAGGTGGTCAGGAAGGCGAATGGGATGCTGGCCTTCATAGCGAGGGGGATTGAATATAAAAGTAGGGAGGTCTTGCTGCAGCTGTATAGGGCATTGGTGAGGCCGCAGCTGGAGTACTGTGTGCAGTTTTGGGCACCGCACCTGCGCAAAGATATTTTGGCCTTGGAGGGAGTGCAGAGGAGGTTTACTAGGCTGATACCGGAGTTGAGGGGGTTGAGCTATGAGGAGAGGCTGAATAAACTGGGCTTGTACTCGTTAGAGTTTAGAAGAATGAGGGGAGATCTCATTGAGACGTATAAGATGATGAATGGGATGGATAAGATAGAGGTGGAAAGACTCTTCCCGCTCAAAAAAGACAGTAGGACTAGGGGGCACAGCCTCAAGATAAAAGGGGGGCGGTTTAGAATGGAGTTGAGGAGGAACTTCTTCACTCAAAGGGTGGTGAATCTCTGGAATTCTCTGCCCGTTGAAGTGGTGGAGGCTGCCTCGCTAAATATTTTTAAGACGCGGGTTGATGGGTTTTTGATAAGAGAGGGGATTAAGGGTTATGGGGAGAGGGCGGGAAAGTGGAACTGAGCAGCGACAGATCAGCCATGATCTTATTGAATGGCGGGGCAGGCTCGAAGGGCTAGATGGCCTACTCCTGCTCCTATTTCTTATGTTCTTATGTTCTTAAGGATGCCCCTTGTGGCTGAGAGTTGGCTATGCATTTCTAAAATGTGCCCGTTGTGCAGTTAAACTTGTCTGTGTAAGGCTAAAATTGGTTTCTGTGCACTGAAACATGGCTGTTGTATTTGTCAAAACATGGATTGCAAAATGTGCTGCTGCATGGCTGAAAGGCATTGATACAGGTGAAATCAGTTTATGCATGGGTGAAATGTGCCCAATGCATGGCCAAAATGTGCCTGTGTTTGGACAAATCTTACATAAACATGCTGAAATGTGCATTTCTTCAAGCTTGTACTCTGCTGCTGAGAACCCTAAGCTCCAGGCCATAGTCCTTATAGGTTATCAGCATACACAGTGAGTTTTCCATTGTTTGAAGTCAATGGGAGTCAGGGGGAAATCTCTCCACTGATGCAAGATATACCTAACTAGAACATAAATGTGATTTTGGAGGCCAATCATCTCAACTCAACATGTCTCCTGGGAAGTGTCCAAGGATCAACCATCTTTAGCTATTTCATCAATGGTCTTTTTTCCAACACATGGTCAGAAATTGGGATGTTCATAGATGATTACATTCACAATTCCTCAGATAATGAAACTATCTATGCCCACAGGCAGCAAGACTTGGACAATATTCAGGTTAGACTGTTAAGTTGTAAGTAACATTTGCATCACATTGTGGCTAGTAATGGCCATCTCCACTTCCTTCTCAGACAGTTCTTCAGGATAAAGGATGACTTGGTCCCACTCTGGTTTGATGGCTTCAGGGATGGTTGGTAAATCCAATGTATGATCTGCAGGCTCTGCCACAAGCTGGGCAGGGGGTCCTGAAAGCATTGGATAGATTGAAGATTTGTGCATTTCCTCCAATGCCTCGAATTTACCTCTGCACATTCCTAATGACGTCTAGCATTGTTTTCAACGCTTTCTCAAATGAGGCTTCTCCATTTTGGTCAGTCACAAGCAAGGACATCCTATAAGTCAGCGAGAATGTTAGATCTCTTCAGGAATGTTTTGATTCTGCAGTCTTTCTGGGACTCTCCCACCATGACCGAGTTCTGAATAGAGCAGTTGCCTTGGAAGTCTGGTGTCAGGCATAATAATAAAACGGAGTTGGCATCGTAAGATCTTCCAAGGCAAGTGGCAAGAAAAAAGAACCAACTCCAACTAGAGAGTCTAATGACCTCTTCTTGACACTTGATGGCCTTACCATTGGTGAATCTCCCGCCACCAACATCCTGGGGAGATAGCATTGATGAGGAACTTAACTGGACCACCCCGTAAATGTTGTTAAGAAATGGAGATTTACACAGAAGACTTAAAACTGGGGGCTGAGAGGATAGGACACAAACAAGTTGCTGCCCTAAGTTTCTCCTATCAGTTATGAGGAGAGAGAGAGAGACACACACACAGTTTGGAGATGGTAGAGGAACAAAGCAAGACAAGCAGTCAGGAAGGTACTGGCAGAGGTTACAGCTGGCAAGTCAAAAATATTTAGAGATCCGATAAAGGAGCAGAAAGTCAACCAATAACCTGTGGCAGTAGATCCAATACAGATGAATCCAGGTTAATCAAAGCTGCAGTCTGACAACAGATGTTCAAAATGGACATCAATGGAGGAGGAGGATTGAAAACCAGAAAGCTGTAAGACCAAAGACCAAGGAGCTGAAGAAGATTGCAGATTAATTCAGGCAACTTGTAGCGGCGATGAAGTTGTAAGATAGCACGAAATGTCGACCCAGCAAAGAGTGATGAGGAAGATCAAAAATGCAATGCAGACTGGGACAGTTCAAGACCATGACAGTTGAGCAGATAGTGGCAAAGCAGAAATCATTGAGCACTATCAGCAGTTTAGCAGAAGTAAAATGGCAGAATTGGACATAAGATAGCACTACATTGGAGCCAAGTTGTGAGACCATCTTACCAGGCAAGGTTGGAATGATTGTTGGTTTTAATAATGAGGAGCAAGTATTCTGATTTTCTTTAAGAATAAAAATACACATCATGAAAACTGAAAATCCAATCACAGAATTTTAAATTCAACATTGCAATTGAACCCACGTGTAATGCTATAACCAAGCAGAAAACATGCTTAAAAATCCCTCTCAATCCATTTTTCCATAAGAACTGTGACAGAGTAGGAAACAAATCGTGTTGGCAATATGCAACCCTGAATCTGCCAGTGACTTGTGACCTTGACCTTGCTGAGATTTTCCTGGGTCAGGAAATAACAATGCAGGTGAACTATGTGCTAGTATTGTGCATCTGTTGGGAAAGGCAATGGAGAAAAAAAAGAGATATTGGCTAGCTGCTTGAGGGCTAAACAGGTGGTAGCAAGTTTAAACAGCCGTTTTAGTATAGAATGTTCCTTTATAAGAGTGTGTTAATTTCCAGGTCCTGACCCCAGTTTGGAACATCCTCTGGACCTCACTTATTCTGCTCCATACAACTGAACATCAGTGTATTGCTGGTGTCCAATTCATTTGGAACAGAAGCAGCAGTATCTGCACAGCCCAGCAAACTGGCCTGATTCCTTTGCAGACACCAGGATTCTAATGGCAGATGAAACTACTGCCCACCCTTCACTTCCCTCAGAATCTGGTTTTTATGGCTTAGGCTTGGTATTGCATTTCCCACCCCACACCTGTCCAAATTACACCCCAGGCCCTCAGGAAATTCACAACTAAACTATCTGAGCTGCAGCTATCTGCCAATCACAGAATTAATGAATGTTTGTTCTCTGTGACTGTCACATTATTAAAAGTAGTTTACAATTCAATTTGTGCCCACATTTTTTAGACTTAGCAGTTAATTAACCTGTTGTGTACCAAACAGCTGTGAATTTAGTCAGATATAGAGCAACCCTTCCTCCACAATCTATTTTCGACTTTTACTTGAATCAAGAACATCAATATGATGATGGCCATTGCGATGTACTGCCCACTCAGACAGCAACTGATACTGTTAATTAACAATTTTTGACATTGCACACTGAATATTACTGGTACCTGAAGTTTCTCCGTAGCTGTTGGCCAAAGCTGCCTGCATATCACTTTCTTAACAACATCTGGAAGCAGGCTGATAGTTATTAGCAGGATAATCCCTAACCAGGCTGGCCCTGTTGAGAGCATCTGCATGAAGACATAGTACATTCTCTGGTAATTCAGAAAAGGCCTGAGAAGGAAACAAACATCATCAGGGAAGAGAAGGGGCAGGAAAGTCCGATTTAAAGATGAAGATGAAAATAAATAATGGCATTATTCATATCAGTCTGTAAGCTGAAGATCCTGTATTTTTGCACCACATTCACAGGTTTGCTAGAATTTGCTAGCATTGTGCACATTATCATCAATTTTTCTTTACTCTTTTTTAAAAGGTATTTATACAAATCACATTGTTTTGAATTAATGGATTGAGTTGGGGACACTGGTTGATTTTGGCAGAAAAGATAAAGGTGCTATGATGAAGGTTATGATCTGAACTCTGTCTTTCTCCCCACAGACGCTGTCAAACTTACTGAGTCATTCCAATATTTACTGTTTCTATTTTTAAGAAAATTATAGAATCCATCTCAGATGGACCTAAATATTTATTTGAAGAGAAGCAGAAGTGTTCTTCCTGGTGTCCTGGCCAATATTTATCTCTCTACCACCATTATTACAAAACAGATTCTCTGGTTATTATCACACTGTTGATGTGAAATCTTGCTATGCACAAATTCTCCATGTTACAACAGTGACTACACTTCAAAAATTGTTCCATCAACTGTAAAGCATTTTGGCTGATCAAAGGTGTTACATAAAGGTGCTCGGTTTTAGAATAATGCAGTATACATTGTAAAGGCCCACTGATCTGCTTCCCACCAGCTAAAGGGTCTCTTTTCTGTTTTCCCACGATACCATTCCACTCAGGTGCTTCATTAAGATTTTATCTAGCCCATTTTTCAGAGAAAAAGCATTTTCTCATCATTTGTGAAAATTAATACAAATTCCATTGGCCCAATCCAGATTGCAATTGTTAGAAACTTGAAAAAAAAATTCCCCATGTGAAAAGTGCTGTCCTGTGACACAATGTGTCTAATTTGCCTGCCCCAGAAATTCAATCAGGGGCACTGCATTTTAATATGCTCACAGCACTTAGTCAAGCCAAGAGGATGGCAGCTAAAAAGCCAGTTCCATGGTTTATGGAGGGGGTCCTGACACAAATGTTGGATGCCATAGAGGAGAAAAGGACTACCATTTACCTGTACGCGGGCGGAGACTCTCCAGTAAGCTGCTAACCCTGCTTGGAAAAATGGGGCCAATGGTGAATGCCAGCACTCACCTCAAGAGGAGAAGAGTGCACTGCCTAAAGAAAATGAATGACATTCTCCATGCTGCCTTCCAGGACCCAGCCCTCCAGAGGATGCCTGCCAAGGACATTTCAGGCAGCAGAGTGCTTCTTGACTTCTCTCACCACTCTCCTCTCAGACACCCCTTATCATGCCACCTTGCCCTACTTGCTGCCACCTCCTTGTGCCCTACCACCTGACTTCACACATGCTTATTCATCTACCCTGAGACTTGTCTCCTCATCATTCATCTCTGTTCACGCACAGTGCCCACACATTCCAGGCATTACTGCCATCCCATCCGGCACATGGCTTACTCACAACCTCTCCATCTATCTCCCTACAGGATAAGCTCGTTCATAACTGTTGCTAGTGAGCATGGCATGGCATAGTAGAACTGAGGATCCTGATTCTTTTCAAGGAACTGGCAGAGGAAGAGTAGGAGTGGGCCCACGTAGAGATCCAGGTGGGCGGGAGAGGGAAAAATGAAAAGCCTTTGTACTTTCATCCATCTGTCCAAATTCATGCGAGTTCTTTCTTTCCCAGACCTTTGCCCTTATTGTGCACCAATACATCCCTTCCCTTGCAAGAAAATTACATGAACAGCCCAGTGCACCTTCCAGCAGGTATCCTGCACCAAACTAGCCATGGATTTCTGAGGAGATGTCAGTGCAGATCACTGAAGATGCATCACATTTGTCACCTGCAGCATCCCCCAGTGCAGAGAGACACACATCAGTGGGTGATTTTAGTGAGCAGGCTTCTGGGTCGATATTTGTGAGCACCACTATCTGCTGGTTCAAATCAGGCAGAGGCAGGGATGTCTCTGGGATTGGACAGTCAGATCTTTGCTGGGATTGCAAGGCAGAGTCAGGAATACCAAGGTGTGTCAGTGATATTCCTGGGATTGCAAGGTCGACTGGATGAGTTCCAAAGCTCTTCACAGAGATGGTGCCAGCAATGCGAGGCACCCAGGCCAACATTTTAAGGGTGGTGTCCACAGTGGAGAGTCGGGGGCTTGACATCAAATCCGTGGTAGTAGGTATCTAATACATGGTTTAGGGCATGTGCTTGATGGTTGAGGGCATCAACTGAATGGTGCTGACAATAGAGGACAAGCATGAGTTCCAGCACCACAGGATGAGGGAGACTTATGGATCTTACTCCAGCTATCCATCTATCCCATGTAGTGATCCAGAGGCCCACAAACACCCAAAAGGAATAGGATCCATTGGTGAATAGCTGCAACCTTTCACCCAAGAGGCCCTAGGAATGCCTACTCTATCTGATTTTCCCCCTTCCAGAGGCTGAGCAATCTCTGGCACAGAGAACAGAACAACACTTGTGCCACCTGCAAGTGGGCTGGTGCCCTCCAGGACCCAGCCCTCCAGAGGATGCCCACCAAGGACAGCTCAGGCAGCAGAGCAGGGCGGACAGTAGGCTGCCTCAATCTCTGATGTGCATCCTGGGATTACACCTAGACGTAGTGAGAGGGTTAGGAAGGTTAAAAAATTGTAGTTGCACAGCATGGGCATGGGTGACGTTGGACACTCAGATCTTTTGAACACTCACGTTTGTTTATATATTATCTCTAACTGCACTGAATTGCACTTTTTCACCATTTTTAAGCAGCCTCATCTGTACTGATTGCTGATAGCAGTAGCACTTCTCACCTTAGGGATGCGTTTGGACTTCCATTGCCTTCGTCCCCTCTATGCAATGATGCACTGAGGTGTAATAACATTGCATCATATGCACACAATTCAGGTACACACTAAAAAGGATTATAGCACATAACCCAATTAACCTCAATATATCATCACAAATGCCAAAGTTTTGCAGATGCTGGAAATTTAAAATAAAAACCAAACATGTTGGAAATACTCTGCAAGTCTGGCAGCATCTATGGGAAACACAGTAAGAAGTCTGACAACACCAGGTTTAAGTAGTAAGAGCATCTATGGGGACAGAATCAGAATAAACACTTCAGGTCCGTGACCTTTGATTAGAACTCCTATATGTTTATCAAATGCTGTCCAATGCCGTCAATTAAATGTTTCCATTTTTTATTTGTGCAGGTATGGACCTATTCTCTATCCTTCTGAGAACTTTAGTTACATTAAGGGAAAACATACACCAAAGTGTTTTGTTTTACATTCAGTCTATATTTTGCAGACATGCCAGAACTTTTTAGCCTCCTGGTGGCTGAGGTGGTTCCCTATTGACTAATGGCAGAATCTTTCAGTTCTGCTGAATTCAACAGCATTTTTGCATAGCTTGCTAGCCCTCAACCAGAGAACCAGTGGAACGGTTTGACTTCAGTGGGGCTGGAAGACCCCGCCGGCAGGAAATCAGAAAATCCCAGTCACACTTACCAGATAATGCCTCCCCAGAGAAGAGAAAAGATGATGTAAAATAATAGTGAGCCCCATATCACAAAGTGATTTATCCATGTCCAATGATGAGTGTCCAGAGCAAGCTGTTAAAACAGGACAACATGCATTTGTAACTACCCAACAATGACAGGATGAGACACAAAACAGTAGAGGGATAAAGCAAGAGTGCAGATGTACATATTCAATCCAAATTTGCTCGGGAATCATCAACAAAACGTGTGACTTATTAAATAGAGGCAATATTGAATTTTAGTGGTGTTTTCATTTTTCATCTTCATTCAGAAAGTAGCTGTCTGAGGTAGAATTCTGTTGGAACACAAACTGTGAGAGGAAATTTGTAAGTTTATCATTGCACATTAAACAACCAGATGAGTACAGTCCAAATAAATCCATTTAGAAAAAAGGTTGTGGAAATTACTGGAGGATATGTTGTATATTCAGGAGTGGTAGAGGAGGGAATGAATATGAGCACATAAGGCATAATGTCAAAGTTTGCAGATGTTACAAAACTCAGAAATGTAAAAGACTTCAGAAACACACATACTGGCTAATAAAATGGGCAAACTCACAGCAGATAAACGCTATGTGGAAAGCTGTGAAGAGATACATTTTGGAAGAATGGGAGCAATATAAATTAAATTATAACATTTGAAAGGAAGTGCAAGAACAAAGAGAAGGGTCAGTTACAAGGGGAGACGTGTTAAAAGTGAGGGGTGGGAGGTTTATGGGGATTTGAGGAAAAGCTTTTTTACCCAGAGGGTGGTGACTGGTGGAGGTGGGAGGCTTCACATCCTTTAAAAGTACCTGGATGAGTACTTGGCATGTCACAACATTCAAGGCTATGGACCATGTGTCCCCTTGTAATCCCCCTAAACCTCCCACCCCTCACTTTTAACACGTGTCCCCTTGTAACTGACCCTTCTTTGTAGGTAGCACGGTCATTGAGAACATTGTTAACAAGGCATTTGGGATCCTTGGCTTTATAAAGAGAGAGATGAACTTATGATAAACCTTAGTAAAATACTAATTATGGTTCAGCTGGGATATTGTGATCAATTCTGAGCACATTGTGCGAATGATGTCAAGTCTTGGAGAGGCAACGAAGATAGATAGGTTCAGTTCTCTTTGAAAGGGTGTGTAACTGCAACCAGGCCCATCAATTTTTCATCAAGTGGTGACCAGTGCCATATTCTTCTTCCAGCCCTTCAGCAGATGCACACTGTTCTCCTTTTTGATTTGATTTATTATAGTCACATGTATTAACATACAGTGAAAAGTATTGTTTCTTGCACACTATACAGACAAAACATTCCGTTCATAGAGAAGGAAAGGAGAGAGTGCAGAATATAGTGTTACAGTCATAGCTAGGGGGTAGAGAAAGATCAACTTAATGCAACTTCCTGTCCTTCAAACTAGTGCCCCATTCTCTCTCTGCCTTGCACCCAGTGTTCCGATAACCCCCAGCCTCTCATCCAGTGTCTCATTCTCCCCTTGTCACCTAGTGCCTCTATTCACCATTCCATTTCCCCAGTAGGTCCCCAGAACTGGGCAGAAATCCTTGGATCACTAGATTAACTGGGGAAGCGATGGTTAGAGGGACAGATAGGCGGTTCTGCGGCAGCAAAAGAGACTCATGGATGGTATGGTGCCTCCTGGGTGCAAGCCGTGACGTCTCGGATCATGTTTTCAGGATCCTTAAGGGGGAGGGGGATCAGCTGCAGGTAAGAACATAAGAAATAGGAGCAGGAGTAGGCCATCTAGCCCTTCGAGCCTGCCCCGCCATTCAATAAGATCATGGCTGATCTGAAGTGGATCAGCTCCACTGTCCCACTTTCTCCCCATAACCCTTAATTCCCCTGTCTATCAGAAACCTATCTACCCGTGACTTAAATATATTCAGCGAGGTAGCCTCCACCACTTCAACGGGCAGAGAATTCCAGAGATTCACCACCCTTTGAGTGAAGAAGTTCCTCCTCAACTCTGGTCTAAACTGCCCCCCCATTATCTTGAGGCTGTGCCCTCCAGTCCTGCTATCCTTTCTAAGTGGGAAGAATCTCTCTACCTCTACCCTATCCATCCCTTTCATTATCTTATACGTCTCTATAAGATTCCCCTTCAGCCTTCTAAACTCTAACGAGTACAGACCCAGTCTATTCAGTCTCTCTTCATAGTCCAACCCCCTCATCTCTGGTAACATCCTAGTGAACCTTCTCTGCACTCCCTCCAAGGCCAATATATCCTTCCGCAAGTGCGGCAACCAAAACTGCACACAGTACTCCAGCTGCGGCCTCACCTGTACCCTGTACAGTTGCAGCAAGACCTCCCTGCTTTTATATTCTATCCCCCTCGCTATAAAGGCCAACATTCCATTCACCTTCTTGACCACCTGCTGCACCTGCAGACTGGGTTTTTGCAGCTCGTCCACAAGGACCCCCAGGTCCCTCTGCACCGTAGCATGCTGCAGCTTTTTGCCTTTTAAATAATAATCCCTCCTATTATTATTTCTACCAAAGTGGATAACCTCACACTTGCTGACATTATACTCATTGGTACCAACAATATAGGTAGGAGAAGGGATGGGGATTTAAAACAGGAATTTAGGGAGCGAGGATGGAAGCTGAGAGCCAGGACAAAGCATGATGTCATCTCTGGTTTGTTGCCAGTGCCACGTGCTAGTGAGTTGAGGAACAGTGAGAGAGTGCAGATTAACATGTGGCTGCAGGGATGGTGTAGGAGAGAGGGTTTCATTTACATGGATAATTGGAACACATTCTGGAGAAGGTGAGACCTGTACAAACAGGACAGTGTGCACCTGAACCAGAGGGGCACCAATAAAAAAGCTTGCCTCGTACATCTGCTTTAAAGTTGCACCTTAAACCTATGCCTCCTAGTAATTGACTCTTCCACCCTGGAAAAAAGCTTCTGATGATCCAATCTGTCCATGCCTCTCATAATCTTGTAGATTTCTATCAGGTCGCCCCTCAACCTCCGTCGTTCCAGTGAGAAGAAACCAAGTTTCTCCAACCACTCCTCATAGTTAATGCCCTCTATACCAGACAACGTCCTGGTAAATCTTTTCTGTACCCTCTCCAAAGCCCCCACATCCTTCTGGTAATGTGGCGATCAGAATCGAACACTATATTCCAAGTGTGGCCTAATTAAGGTTCTATAAAGCTGCAACATGACTTGCCAATTTTTAAACTCAATGTCATGACTGATTGAGACATGCATGCCATATGCCTTCTTAGAACATAAAACATAGAACATAGAACACTGCAGCACAAACAGGCCCTTCAGCCCACAAGTTGCGCCGATCATATCCACACCTACCAGGCCTATCTATAACTCTCATTCCCATTAAATCCTATGTACTCATCCAGAAGTCTCTTAAAAGACCCCAGCGAGTTTGCCTCTGCCACCACCGGCAGCAGCTGATTCCATTCACTCACCACGCTCTGAGTGAAAAACTTACCCCTGACATCTCCTCTGTACCTGCTCCCCAGCACCTTAAACCTGTGTCCTCTCGTAGCGGCCATTTCATCCCTGGGAAATAGCCGCTGAGAATCTACCCTATCTATACCTCTCGACATTTTATAAACCTTTAACAGGTCGCCTCTCAATCTTAGTCTCTCCAGAGAGAAGAGACCTAGCTCCCTCAACCTATCCTCAAAAGGCATGCCTCCCAATCCAGGCAACATCCTTGTAAATCTCCTGTGCACCCTCTCAATAGCTTCCACATCCTTCTTGTAGTGAGGCGACCAGAACTGCGCACAATACTCCAAGTGGGGTCTGACAAGGGTCTTATAAAGTTGCAGCATTACCTCCTGACTCCTAAACTCAATCCCTTGATTAATGAAGGCTAGTACACCATACGCCTTCTTGACCACATCCTCCACCTGCGAGGCCGATTTAAAAGTCCTATGGACCCGGACCCCAAGGTTAACATAAGAACATAAGAAATAGGAGCAGGAGTAGGCCATCTAGCCCTTCGGGCCTGCCCCGCCATTCAATAAGATCATGGCTGATCTGAAGTGGATCAGTTCCACTTTCCTGCTTTCTCCCCATAACCCTTAATTCCCCTGTCTATCAGAAATCTATCTACCCGTGACTTAAATATATTCAGCGAGGTAGCCTCCACCATTTCAATGGGCAGAGAATTCCAGAGACTCACCACCCTTTGAGTGAAGAAGTTCCTCCTCAACTCCTTTCTAAACTGCACCCCCCCCCCACTTATTTCGAGGCTGTGCCCTCTAGTTCTGCTGTCCTTTCTAAGCGAGAAGAATCGCTCTACCTTTATCCTGTCTAGCCCCTTCATTATCTTATACATCTCCATAAGATCCCCCCATCAGCCTTCTAAACTCCAACGAGTACAGACCTAGTCTATTCACTCTCTCCTCATAGGCTAACCCCCTCATCTCCGGTATCAACCTAGTGAACATTCTCTGCACTCCTTCTGCTCCTCAATACTGCTAAGAGTCCTACCCTTGATATTGTACTCCTTCATCCCACTGGACCTGCCAAAATGGACCACTACACATTTATCCGCGTTGAAGTCCATCTGCCACTTCTCCGACCAGTCTTGCACCCTATCTATGTCTCGCTGCAACTTCTGACATCCCTTCAGACTATCCACAACACCACGAACCTTTGTGTCATCAGCAAACTTACTAACCCATCCCTCCACTTCCTCATCCAGGTCATTTATGAAAATGACAAACAGCAAGGGTCCTAGAACAGATCCCTGGGGCACTCCACTGGTGACCGACCTCCATGCAGAAAATGACCCATCTACAATCACTCTCTGCCTTCTGCAGGCAAGCCAGTTCTGGATCCACAAGGCAACAGACCCTTGGATCCCATGCCCTCTCACCTTCTCAAGAAGTCTTGCATGGGGGACCTTATCAAATGCCTTGCTGAAAGTCCATGTAAATCACATCCACCGCTCTTCCTTCATCAATGTGTTCAGTCACATTTTCAAAGAACTCAACTAGGCTCGTAAGGCATGACCTGCCCTTGACAAAGCCGTGCTGACTATTTCTGATCATTCTAAACTTCTCTAAATGTTCATAAATCCTATCCCTCAGTTTCTTCTCCATCAACTTACCAACCACTGAGGTCAGACTCACCGGTCGGTAATTTCCTGGGCTATCCCTGTTCCCTTTCTCGAAGATAGAAACCACATCTGCAATCCTCTGGAACCTCTCCCGTCTCCATCAATGATGCAAAGATCATTGCCGGGGCTCTGCAATCTCTTCCCTCACCTCCCACAGTAACCTGGGGTACATCCTATCTGGTCCTGGCAACTTATCTATCTTGATAGAATTTAAAAGTTCCAACACATCGTCTTTCTTAACATCCACATACTCAATCTTTTCAGTCCGCCGCAAACCTGCATTACAACCTCCCAGATCATTTTCCACCGTGAATACCGAGGCAAAGTACTCATTAAGCACCTCTGCCATTTCTTCTGGTTCCACACAGACTTCCGCCCCTTCACCTTTTATTTGTAGAACGCCTTGGGATTCTCCTTAATCTTACCCACCAAGGCCTTCTCATGACCCCTTCTGGCTCTCCTAATTTCCTTTTTAAGCTCCTTCCTACAACCCGTATACTCCTTTAGATCCTTAAAATCTCCTAGCTCTCTGAACCTTTTGTACACCTTTCTTTTCTTCCTGACTAGGTTCATCACAACCTTCATGCACCACGGTTCCTGCGACCTACCAAAACCTCCCCTTCTCATCGGAACGTTGTCGTGCAGAGCTCCAGACAAACATTCCTTGAAAATCCTCCACCTCCTTCAGTACTTTTCCCCAAGAACACCTCCTTCCAGTTTACTCATCCAATTTTCTGCCTGTCTTCATATTTCCCCTTAGTCCAGATAAACACCTTCCTAGTCTGCCTGATCCTATCTCTTTCCAATGCTATTGTGAAGGAGATAGAATTATGATCTCCATCCCCGAGATGCTCTCCCACCGAGAGATCTGACACCTGTCCTGGTTCATTAGCCAGTACCAGGTTAAGTACAGCCTGTCCTCTCATAGGCTTATCCACGTGCTGTGTCAGGAAACCCTCCTGAACACATCTAACAAACTCCTCCCCATCCAAACCCCTTACCCTAGGGATATTTCAGTCGATGTTTGGGAAATTAAAGTCTTCCATCACAACAACTCTGTTATTACTACATCTCTCTAGGATCTGTTTTCCTATCTGCACCTTAACTTCCCTGTCACTATTGGGCGGCCTATGGAAAACACCCAGCAAAGTTACCGACCCCTTGCTGTTCCTAACTTCCACCCACAGAGACTCCGTAGATAGTCCCTCCACAGCATCCACCTACTTTACAGCCATGACACTGTCCCTGATCAACAGTGCCACTCCGCCACCTCTTTTGCCTCCCTCCCTGTCCTTCCTAAAACATCTGAATCCCGGTACCTGAAGTACCCAGTCCTGTCCCTGAGACATCCAAGTCTCTGTAATGGCCACCACATCACATTCCCAAGCAGCAATCCACGCTCTAAGCTCATCCACTTTATTCACTACACTCCTGGCATTAAAATAGACACACCTCAGACCCTCAGTCTGGGCGTTTTCCTTCTCCATCACCTGTCTAACCTCCCTCTCATATTGTCTACAGTTCATCTCTACTTGTGAGCTAACCTCCACGCTCTCACTCACCTCATCTCGATTCCCTCCCCCCAAACTTTCTAGTTTAAAGTCTCCCCAGTAGCACTCGCCAACCTTCCCGCCAAGATATTGGTTCCCCCGGGATTCAAGTGCCTTCTTGGTTACCTTCTCCACACGTGTTGCCACTTTCAGTGACCTGTGTAACTGTACAGCCAGAATCCTCTGCCGATCAATACTCTTAAGGATTCTGCCATTTATTGTATATTTCCCATTTGTATTAGACCTTCCAAGATGCATTACTTCACATTTGTCTCGATTAAACTCCATCTACCATATCTGCTCCTCAGTCTCCAACCAATCTATAACCGGCTGTATCTTCTGACGGTCCTCATCACTATCTGCAATTCCACCAACCTTTGTGTCGTCTGCAAACTTATTAATCAAACCAGTTACTTTCCTCCAAATCATTGATATATATTACAAACAGCAGAGGTCCCAGCATTGATCCCTGAGGAACACCACTTATCATAGCCCTCCATTCAGAAACATATTCTTCCACTACTACCCTCTTGACTTCTATGACCGAGCCAGTTCTGTATCCATCTTGCCAGCTCACCTCTGATCCGTTGTAACTTCACCTTCTGTACCAGTCTGCCATGAAGGATCTTGTCAAAGGCTTTACTGAAGTCTATGCAGACAACATCTACTGCCCTACTCTCATCAATCATCTTCGTCACTTCCTCAAAGAGCTTGAGCTCTCTTGCCATGACTACCTTTAAGCCTCTTATTTACTCCCTCTTTAAAAAATGCTTACATAATACTATTAACTTACCTCCTTTACGCTAACTTTACTTCTCTTACTCTACTTTGCTTATATTACTTTACTATAATGACCCTGACCTTCACTTATTTGTATTGTTTCTTAGTTTTAAGTTTATTCATTAGTGTCACAAGTCGGCTTACATTAACACTGCAATGAAGTTACTGTGAAAATTCCCTAGTTGCCACATTCCGGCACCTGTTTGGGTACACTGAGGGAGAATTTAGCATGGCCAATGCACTTAACCAGCACACCTTTCAGACTGTAAGATAAACCACAGCATCCAGAGAAAACCCACACAGATACAGGGAGAACATACAGACTGCACAGACAGTGACCCAAGCCAGGAATCGAATCCTTGTCCTTGGTGCTGTGAGACAGCAGTGCTAACCACTATGCCAATGTCCCATCCTTAACCCCTCCTTGAAAAAAAACACTTTTTAAAAATCAAGAGTGCTGTTCTGTGACACTGACTGTGAGGACACTGTTTCTGAATCTCTTCACTGCAACACTGATTGTGAGGACACCATTCCCAGGTTCTTTTATTGAAGCCCTTGCGTTCACATAGTTGACATCTTAATGCCACAGGGGTCTGAGTGACACTCTCGTGCAGCCAACTGCATGCTGCACTTGTGGAAAGCCAGAGATTCGTGCAAATCCCATTGCTCTTGCTTCCTGACTTGCCAAATCTCAGTCAAAATGCACAAAGTTATGTATCCTTGTGAGGATTGTATCATATGGATGAACTTGTATGCAGAAGCTTGTAAAACCCTGCAAAGGTCACCCGTGGAGCATGCCTTTGAGCACTGCCAGTCACTTTCATAGATGGAAGCAGTAGATGCATCCCAGGTCCCCATGGTGCCAAATCCTACCGTGGTTCTTGGACATCTACAGGTAGGTCAAACATTATCTATAGACCCTAGGGAGGCTCTTTCAAGTGACATCTCTCTGGGGTTCATCCTCTGCATGTGGAGTAGGACCTGCCACCCCTTCCTTTTGACAGTTCTGTTTCTGTCTTTGGCAAGCCAAGTGCCACCATTGAAATCTTCTTCACCTCTCCTGCCTGTGAGTGAGAAGAATAGCAGTGAGATGACCAGACTCCATGTTCCTGATGGTTTCCTCACTGCAGTATCATAGTGAGAGAGTTGATGTTTAGCATTTGTCTGCTAAGGACCATTATTTGTCCATTTTTCATCTGCAGCTGCCTTTCAAAGCCAACATTGATGTCCAGTCCTTAGTTACCTGCTGATTGGGCAACAACTTCTGACTCACACAAATGGCTGAGTGGTGACAGCTTTGGTCACTCTGTTGCATTCTGAGCTTTATCTCAGGCACAAACATTTTGTGGTATTTTACCATTTTTAGTCTAAGTGTCAGGTGGGGATGGAAGTGGGAGAGTTCCAGATTTGTTTTTTGGTTCCCCCCATAAGACTCTGGCTGCAAAAGTTTGGGCAAGTCTGTTGCTCAATGCTGAAGTCTGTGGGTAGGGCTTAATATGCCCGAAAGCCTGCAGAGAGAGATAACACATGCATATGCAGGCCTCTGATGCTGCACATGAACAGCAGGCGTCTGACAGGCCAAGAGAGGGCTGTCAGGCCCCTACTATTGCAGGCAGTCTGAAGCAACTCCCTCCCGCCCCCCGCAATTGCGGGGGCCCACAGCCCAAGATGCAGCCCCGCCGACCTCTCTCCCCCACTTCCTGTACTCAGACTGATAGCGGATTCCCTCCCTCCCCCTCGATCACGGTCCCGCTGCCCTTCCCCCACCTATCGCTATAGAATGGCAGCAGGCCCCTTCTCCCTCCCTCCCCGACTGATCACAGTCCCACTGTCCTCCCCCCACCGATCACTGCAGAGTAGCAGTGGCCCCTCCCCCACTGGCCTTGTCATGCCAGGAAACAAGCGCGATGTGGTCGTAAAACTCCAATGAGTACAGGCCCAACCTGTCCTCATAAGAAAATCCCCCCAGAGCCAGGAAGAACCTCATGAATCTTCTCTGGACTGCCTTGTATAGTCTAGCAAGACTTCCTGATTTTTACACTCCGTTCCTATTGAAATAAAGTCTAACATTCCATTTACCTTTCCTATTACCTATCGAATTTGCATGCTAGCTTTCTGGGGTTCATCCTCTGCATGTGGAGTAGGACCTGCCGCCTCTTCCTCTTGACAGTTCTGTTCCTGTCTTTGGCAAGCCAAGTGCAGCCACTGAAAATCTTCTTCACCTCTCCTGCCTGTGAGAGCCCCCAAATCCCTCTGCAGCTTTCTGCAGTCTTTCTCCATTTAAATAATATTCAGTTCCTTTATTCTTCCTACCAAAGTGCATAACTTCACACTTTCCAACCTTATATTCCATCAGTCAAATTTTGCCCACTCATTTAACCTCTATTTATCACTCTGTAGACTCTGTGTTATTCTCACCACTTGCCTTCCCACCTATTTCTATATCATCTACAAACTTTGGAATAGTACATCCACTTCCCTCATCCAAGTTGGTAAGATATATTGTAAACAATTGTGGCACCAGCACTGATCCCTGTGGCACTCCATGAGTTACAAGTTGCCATGCTGAAAATGCTTCTCTTATCCCAATTCTCTGCCTTCTGTAAGTTAGTCAATCTTGTATTCATGACTAAAATACTATCCCCAACACGTGATCTTATTAAGTAGGCTTTTATGCAGTACCTTATCGAAAGCTTTTAGGAAATTCAAGTCTATTCCATTTGCTGGTTTCCTTTTACCTATCCTGCTCATATCCACCTCAAAGAATTTTAATACATTTGTCAGGTATGATTTCCCCTCCAAGAAGCCATGCTGACTCTGCATGGGTTTCCTCCAGGTGCTCTGGTTTCCTCCCACAGTCCAAAGATGTGCAAGTTAGGTTGATTGGCCATGCTAAAATTGCTCCTTAGTGTCCTGGGATGCATAGGTTAGAGGGATTAGCGGGTAAATATGTAGGGACATGGGAGTAGAGCCTGGGTGGGATTGTGGTCGGTGCAGACTCAATGGGCCGAAGGGCCTCTTTCTGCACTGTAGGGTTCTATGATTCTAATTGTACTGTGTGTTTCTAAAAGCTCTGCTATTATGTCCCTTATAATGGACTCTAACATGTTCCCAGTGACAGAAGTTAAGCCAACTGGCCCACAGTTACCTGTTTTCTGTCTCCCTCTTTGAATAAGGGTGTTGCATTGGCAGTTTTCCAATCTTCAGGGAGTTCCTCAGAAGTTAAGGATTTTTGGAAAATTACTCCAATGTATCCACTATCTCTGTAGCTACTTCCTTTAATATCCTAGGAAGTAGCCCATCAGACCCAGGGGATTTATTGGCCTTTAGCCCCATTTATTTCCCTAGTACTCTTTCTCTAGTGATAGTTATTTTGCGAGCCTGTCAAAGAACAGCACAGGAACAGGCCCTTTGGCCCTCCAAAGCCTGCGCCGATCATGATACCTGCCTAAACTAAAACCGTATGCACTTGGAACATATTGTTCCAGTCCCATCCTATTCTTGTATTCACCTAAATGCCCTTAAATGCTGCTATTGTACCTGCTCCCACCACCTCCCCAGGTAGCACGTTCCAGACATTCACTATCCTCCATGTAATAAACTTGCCTAACACATATCCTCTAAACCTTTACCCACACACCTTAATCCTTTGTCCCCTAGCGCTTGGCTTTTCTATCCTAGGGAAGAGCATCTGACTATCCACTCAGTCTATGCCACTCAATCTTGTAAACCTTTATCAGGTCGCCCCTCAACCTCTGTCATTCCAGTGAGAGCAACCAAGTTTATCCAATCCCTCCTCATAGCTAATACTCTCTAGGCCAGGCAACATTCTAGTAAACCTCTTCTGTATCCTCTTCAAAGCATCCAGATCCTTTTGGTAGTGTGGCGACTAGAATTATACACAATATTCCAAATGAGCCTTAACTGAGGTTCTGTACAACTGCAGCATGACCTGCCAATTTTTAGGCTCAATGCCCTGGCCGATGAAGGTAAGCATGCCGTATGCCTTCTTGACCACCTTATCCACCTGCGTTGCCACTTTCAGTGATTGGTAGATCTCTCTGCCTGTCAATATTGCTAAGGGTTCTACCACTTACTGTATAATTCCTATATACATTGAACATTCCAAAATGCAGTTCCCCAAATTTGTCCAGCTTAAACTCCATCTGCCATTTCTCTGCCCAAGTCTCCAACCGATCTATATCTTGCTATATCCTCTGACAATCCTCTTCACTATCCGCAACTCCACCAATTTTTGTGTTGTCTTCGAACTTACTAATCAGACCAATTAAAGTTTCCTCCAAATCATTCATATATAGAACAACAAACGTCCCAGAACTGATCCCTGTGGAACATCTCTCTACTGCTACTCTCTTTTTTTTATGCCTCATTGCCTGAACGCTCCGAGGTGTCCTCCCTCAGTACCGCTGTGATATTGTCCTTAACCAGTAATGCAACTCCCCCACCCCTTTTACATCCCCCTCTAACCTGCCTGAAGCATCTAAACCCTGGAATGTTTAGCTGGCAATCCTGTCCCTCTTTCAACTAAGTCTCTATAATAGCAACAATGTCATGGTTCCAAGTACTAATCCAAGCTCTAAGTTCATCTGTCATACCTGTCATACTCCTCGCCTTGAAACAAATGCACTTCAGACCACAAGTCCCGCTGTGTTCAGCAACTATTCCCTGCCTGCTCTTCCTCTTAATCTTACAGGCTTTAGTCTGTAGCTCTCTCTCTCAGAGATAATTCCTATATGCATTGGACTTTCCAAAGTGCATTTCCTCACATTTGTCCGGATTAAACCCCATCTGCCATCTCTCCACCCAAGTCTCCAATCGATCTGCTGACCGACTCCTCTTGTTCCCACCCCCATGCCATATTCATTTATTGTGATTATTTCCTCTCCCCAACAGCTCTCATGCCTAACCTCCCACTTTCACTCCTTGCCTATTTAGTATTTTTGGAATGTTATTAATGTCTTCTACTGTGAAGACTAATATAAAGTACTTATTTAACTCCTCTGCCATTTCCTTGTTTCCCATTATTATTTTCCCAGTCTCATTCTCTAAAGGGCTTATGTTCATCTTGGCCTCTCTTTTCCTTCTTGTACATTTAAAGAATCTCTTACTGTCTTGTTTTTATATTACTTGCTAGTTTACATTCAGTTTGAAACTCAGTGATTAAAAGCAAGCATACCTTAAGAGTTACTGTAAATACCAACACAGTGAAAACTAGGGTTCCATATGTCCAGTTTCCAAATATCTGAAAAGATAAAGTTTTACAGATTTAGAAAACATCAGAAAACAGATGGGTTTTCTTATTGTATCCTTATGTGCAATAGTTATAAATGGAAGTGCAACATTCCCACTCCTGATACATTCTAAACTAACGAACTGTTTCAATGTAGCCCATGTACTTGGATAATAAAGCCAAATATTTGGTTTCATCTTTAACATAGTAATAAGCGTTAACCAGCTGTGCATGGTGATTGTAACTTGGAAATGGTCTTGATTGGGTGGGGAATTAAGTTGCCGTAAAACTAAACTGACAGCATCAACTTAAGGCCAAGTCTATACTAACTTTTGGGCACCATTCAGATTCTGTTGGTCACCTGAGGTGGATATATAGAGACAGCTCACAGAGTCATACAAAGATTACAGCAAAGAAGGAGTCTATTCAGCCCGTTATGATAGGCTGGGCTTCGGAAGCAGCAATTCACTAATTCCACTCCCCTGCTTTTTCCCGGGTAGTCCTGCAAATCTTTCATTTTCTGATAATGATCCAATTTCCTTTTAAAGGCCTGAATTGACTAACCTTCCACTGTGCTTCAGACATCACAAACCAGATCCTAGCCACTTGTTGCATGAAGCAATTTTTCCTCAACTCACCATTATTTCTTTTGCCAATTACCTTAAATGCATGCCTTCTGGATCATGATCCTTCCACCCCTGGGAACAGTTTATCCCTGTGTACTCTGTTCAGATTCTTCATGATTTTATTAAATTATTTAAATTATATCTCCTTTCAACCTTTTATTCTCTAGGGAGTGCTATTCTAACTTTTCCAATCTATCTCTGTAACTGAAAGTTCTCATCTGCATCTTAATCTTTCACATCCTTCCAAATGTTTAATACCCAGAATGATAGAATCATAGGATCACAGGGCGCTGAAGCGGCCCTTCGGCCTATCTGGCCTGCACTGACACATTAGAGACATAGAATTCTCACCTAATCCCATCTGCCCGCACTTGGTTCATAGCCCTGAATGTTACGATGTATCAAGCGCTAATCCAGATATTTTTTAAAGGATGTGAGGCATCCTTTAAAAAATTTGGAAAGAATTATAAGGGATAGGATTTATAATCATCTAGAGAGAAATAAATTGATTAGGGATAGTGAACACGGTTTTGTGAAGGGTAGGTCGTGCCTCACAAACCTTATCGAGCTTTTTGAAAAGGTGACCAAAGAGGTGGATAAGGGTAAGGCAGTTGACGTGGTGTATATGGATTTTAGCAAAGCGTTTGATAAGGTTCCCCATGGTAAACTACTGCAGAAAATGCAGATGCATGGGATTGAGGGTGATTTAGCAGTTTGGATCAGGAATTGGCTAGCTGATAGAAGACAGAGGGTGGTGGTTGATGGGAAATATTCAACCTGGAGTTCAGTTACAAGTGGTGTAGCTCGGGGATCTGTTTTGGGGCCACTGCTGTTTGTCATTTTTATAAATTACCTAGATGAGGGTGTAGAAGGATGGATTAGTAAATTTGCTGTCGACACCAAAGTCGAAGGAGTTGTAGACAGTGAGGATGGATGTTACAGTTTGCAGAGGGACATAGATAAGCTGCAGAGCTGGGCTGAGAGGTGGCAAATGGAGTTTAATGCGGAAAAGTGTGAGGTGATTCACTTTGGTAAGAGTAACAGGAGTACAGAATATAGGGCTAATGGAAGGACTCTTAGTAGTGTCAACGAGCAGAGAGATCTCGGCGTACATGCGCATAGATCCCTGAAAGCTGGCACCCAGGTTGGTAAGGTTGTTAAGAAGGCATACGGTGTGTTTGCTTTTATTGGTAGAGGGATTGAATTTCGGAGCCGTGAGATCATGTTGCAACTGTACAAAACTCTGGTGAGGCCGCACTTGGAGTGTTGCGTACATTTCTGGTTGCCGCATTACAAGAAGGATGTGGAAGCATTGGAAAGGGTGCAGAGGAGGTTTACCAGGACGTTGACTGGTATGGTGGGAAGGTCTTATGAGGAAAGGCTGAGGGACTTGAGGTTATTTTCGTTAGAGAGAAGAAGGTTAAGAGGTGACCTAATTGAGGCATACAAGATGATCAGAAAGTTAGATAGGGTGAACACAGTAAAAAGTCTGACAACACCAGGTTTAAGTCCAACCGATTTATTTGATAGTAAACTCACAAGCTTTTGAGGTTAAACTCTTCGTCAGGTGAATGGAGAGTTCTGGCCTCAGACAGAGCATATAAAGCACAGCCAGTGTACAGATTACTGATTAGAATGCGAATCTTTACACCTAACCTGCTATTCAAGGTTAGTAGGTTTGTCGGCCACTTTAAGACTTGAATAGCAGGTTAGGTGTAAAGGTTCGCATTCTAATCAGTAATCTGTACACTGCCTGTGCTTTATATGCTCTGTCTGAGGCTAGAACTCTCCATTCACCTGACGAAGAGTTTAACCTCGAAAGATTGTGAGTTTACTATCAAATAAATCGGTTGGGCTTAAACCTGGTGTTGTCAGACTTCTTACTGTGTTTACCCCAGTCCAATGCCAGCATCTCCACATTAGATAGGGTGGACAGTGAGAGCCTTTTTCCTCGGATGGTGATGGCTAACACAAGGGGACATAGTTTTAAACTGAGGGGTGGTAATTATAGGATGGATGTCAGAGGTAGGTTCTTTACTCAGAGGGTAGTAAGGGCGTGGAATGCCCTGCCTGCAGCAGTTGCGGACTCGCCAACTTTAAGGGCATTCAAATGGTCAGTGGATAGGCATATGGATAATATTGGAATAGTTTAGGTTAGAGGGTCATTAGATTGGTTCCACTGGTCGGTGCAACATCGAGGGCCGAAGGCCCTGTACTGCGCTGTAATGTTCTATGTTCTATGCTGCCTCCAACACCCTCCCAGGCAGCACATTCCAGGCCATCACTTCCCTTTGGGTAAAAAAATGTTCCTCACATCTCCCCAAACCTCCTGCCCCTCACCTTGAACATATGTCCCTGTATGACTGACCCTTCAACAAAGGGGAACAGCTGCTCCTTATTCACTCTGTCCATGTCCCTCATAATAATGTACACCTCAATCAGGTCCCCCCTCAGTCTTCTCTGCTCCAGAGCAAACAAGCCAAGTCTACCTAACCTCTCTTCATAGACACAGGTTTTGTCAAGGGCAGGTCGTGCCTTACGAGCCTAGTTGAGTTCTTCAAAAATGTGACTGAACACATTGACGAAGGAAGTGCAGTGGACGTGGTGTACATGGACTTCAGCAAGGCGTTTGATAAGGTCCCCCATGCAAGACTTCTTGAGAAGGTGAGGGGGCATGGGATCCAAGGGCCTTTGGCCTTGTGGATCCAGAACTGGCTTGCCTGCAGAAGGCAGAGAGTGGTTGTGGATGGGTCTTTTTCGGCATGGAGGTCAGTCACCAGTGGAGTGCCCCAGGGATCTGTTCTAGGACCCTTGCTGTTTGTCATTTTCATAAATGACCTAGATGAGGAAGTGGAGGGATGGGTAAGTAAGTTCGCTGATGACACGAAGGTCGGTGGTGTTGTGGATGGTCTGGAAGGATGTCAAAAGTTGCAGCAGGACATAAATAGGATGCAGGACTGGGCGCAGAAGTGGCAGATGGACTTCAACGCGGATAAATGTGTAGTCATCCATTTTGGCAGAACCAATGGGATGAACGAGTACACTATCAAGGGCAGGAGTCTTAGTAGTGTTGAAGAGCAGAAGGATCTTGGGGTCCGGGTCCACAGGACTCTTAAATCGGCCTCGCAGGTGGAGGATGTCGTCAAGAAGGCGTATGGTGTACTGGCCTTCATTAATCGAGGGATTGAGTTTAGGAGTCGGGAGGTAATGCTGCAACTTTATAATACCCTTGTCAGGCCTCATTTGGAGTACTGTGCGCAGTTCTGGTCGCCTCACTATAGGAAGGACGTAGAAGCTATTGAAAGGGTACAGAGGAGATTTACAAGGATGTTGCCTGGACTGGGAGGCATGCCTTATGAAGTTAGGTTGAGGGAGCTGGGACTCTTTTCCCTGGAGAGACAAAGGTTGAGAAGCGACCTGATAGAGGTTTATAAAATGTTGAGAGGTATAGATAGGGTGGATTCTCAGAGGCTATTTCCCCGGGTTGAAATGGTCGCTACGAGAGGACACAGATTGAAGGTGCGGGGAGGCAAGTACAGAAGTGATGTTAGGGGTAAGTTTTTCACTCAGAGGGTGGTGAGTGAATGGAATTGGCTGCTGTCAGTGGTGGTGGAGGCGAACTCGCTGGGGTCTTTTAAAAGACTCCTGGATGAGTATATGGGATTTAATGGGATTGGGGGTTATAGATAGGTCTATAGATTGGTAGGTGTTGATGTGATCGGCGCAACTCGTGGGCCGAAGGGCCTGTTTGTGCTGTAGTGTTCTATGTTCTATAACTTAAATGTTCCATCCCAGGCAGCATCCTGATGAATCTCCTCTGCAACCCCTCCACTGCAATCACATCCTTCCTATAATGTGACGACCAGAACTGCACACAGTACTCCAGCTGTGGCCTCATCAAAGTTCTACACAACCGCAATATGGCTTCCCTGCTTTTGTAATCTATGTCTCGATTGATAAAGGCAAGTGTCCCATATGTCTTTCAACCTTCAGAGATCTGTGGACAAACATGCCAAGGTCCCTTTGTTCCAAAGAACTTCCCAGTGTCCTGCCATTCACTGAGTACTTCCTTGTCAAATTACTCTTGCCAAAGTATATCACCTCACACTTCTCAGGGTTAAATTCCACCTGCCACTTATCTGCCCATTTGACCATTCCAGCTACATCTCCTTGTAGCCCAAGACACTCCACCTCACTGTTAACCACCCGGCCAATCTTTGTGTCATCCCCAAACTTACTAACCTCCCACAGTCATCAATTGTGGTACACTACAGCACACTGGCTGCCAGTCACTAAAGCAGTCTTCTGTCATCACCTCCTGTTTTCTACAAGTGAGGCAATTTTGAATCCACTTAATCAAATTACCCTACTGAATTTAACCAGATGCAATACTCTAATCAAGGTTCAATACAGTGCTTTATACAAAGTTATCATAACTTCCTAGATGTTGTGCTCTCTGTTCCTATTAATAAAGCCTAGGATGCTGTATGCTGTATGCTGTATTAATCGTGCTCTCAACCCTGTCCTGCCACCTTCAATGATTTATGCATGTGTACACAGAGCTCCCTCTGCTTCTACATAGGAACATGAGTAGATCATTCAGTCCATTGAGCCTGTCCGTCATTCAATAAGTTCATGGCTGATCAAATATCTGAATGCCTTTTACACACACTGTCCCCAAAGAGTTCTATCAATCTCTTCACCCCACCCCCCATTTAGGCCTGCATATCTTCTTTGGCAGCTACTACTGAGCAGAATCTTAATAACATCATAGGTGCATACTGGCATTTTACTTAGGAGGATCCTAATAGAGTGAGGCATGCATTGACCACATAAAATCAAGGGTCTTGTTAAAGTAGCCAGGCAGGAAAGGCACAGAAAATATTAAATTTTCGCACATATATGGAATAAAATGTCTAATGTTTATTGTATTGAACTATGGTGTTGCAATCAGACACTGCTGAGTAACTATAATTGCACACCACTATAATTGTAATGTCACATTGCCGTGGGATTAATGTTGATTTGAAATTTTTCTTCACCATTTTCACTACCCAATGTTTCTGTTTGCTCTGTCCCCAGAAATGACTGGAGAGTAATTCTATATCAGATTGGGTAGTCTACTTAATTGGACTCTGCATTTTTAGAGGAGAAAATTCAATATTTACGCCAAAAATGAGATTACAACCACTAACAAATGCACAAAAACTTTGAAGAACAGGGTTTAATCAGAGCTAATCACAACAGTCAAGAAGTATCCAACGTATTATGTCCAAAAACGAGATAGACAAAGTGAAAGAAAGAGAGAGATATCTTACCATGTTTGAGTTGGCTCTCATTAGCTGGTGTTAGAAAAAGAAGCAAAAGGCAAAAGCAAAAAAAGAGACAGAAAATGAACAAACAGGGCAAAAAAAAAGCAGAGTTGTTTAAGCAAATTAAAATCCACAACTATAATATTCCTAAATGACTAACAGAGCAAAAAAGAGAGCAGGTAATGGTTTGAATAAATTATATTTTCCTCGGACAAGTATAAAAATGTCTGAGTAGCCATGCAATAGAATAAATTTTAAAACTGAAGTGTCAGTGAATGACCTATGTAAAATATTAGAGATAAATTTCTACAATAAAAGCATCAGTAGATAAGAATTGTGGATCATTTGAGCTAGATAACTTATTCCTAGATATTTGAAGGGGAACACTAACCTGCCCATTGGTGGTCATGGTTGAATTGTCAAAAAGAAAGTAAGCACCAAAGAAAAATACCACAGCATCAAATACTCCCAGGAATGTCCAGTAAAGGAATAATTTCCAACACAACAAGGAATTTTTGGCAATGTCCCTGGTAGTTGAGAAGAAAAGCATTAAAATCATTTTGTTTGCTCAGAAAATTCAACTCAACTCAACATTTCTGATAAATTCTTCCTTTTGATTTCAGCAGTTCCCTTCATTTTACAGAACTTGAACTTCTTGGTTTATCAGTGTAACTGGTAGAATCACACAATCCCTACAATGCAGAAGGATGCCATTCGGCCAATCGAGTCTGTACCGACCACGATCCCACCCAGGCCCTATTCCCATAAGCCTCATTGACTCCACTAATCCTCCTGACACTAGGGTCAATTTAGGATGGCCAATCCATCTAACCTGCATATCTTTGGACTGTGGGAGGAAACCGGAGCACCCAGAGGAAATGGGGAGAACACGCAAACGCCACACAGACAGTAACCCGAGGTCAGAAACTAACTCGGGTGCTGGTGCTGTGAGGCAACAGTGTTAACCACTGTGCCACCATGCTGGCTCTGGTGCATTTATTCTTTTGAACAACTGAGTAGCTTGTTAAGGATATTAAAAGTCATTGGAATACATGAAATAAACAATATATATAAGACGATGAATGGGATGGATAGGATAGGGGTGGAGAGACTCTTCCCGCTCAAAAAAGACAGTAGGACTAGGGGGCACAGCCTCAAGATAAAGGGGAGGCGGTTTAGAACGGAGTTGAGGAGGAACTTCTTCACTCAAAGGGTAGTGAATCTCTGGAATTCTCTGCCTGTTGAAGTGGTGGAGGCTGCCTCGCTAAATATTTTTAAGAAGCTGGTTGATGGGTTCTTGATAAGAGAGGGGATTAAGGGTTATGGGGAGAGGGCGGGAAAGTGGAACTGAGCCACGACAGATCAGCCATGATCTTATTGAATGGCGGGGCAGGCTCGAAGGGCTAGATGGCCTACTCCTGCTCCTATTTCTTATGTTCTTATGTTCTTAAAAATATAACTGGTTTGATTAGAACATAGAACACTACAGCACAAACAGGCTCTTTGGCTCACAAGTTGCGCTGATCATATCCATACCTACCAGGCCTATCTATAACCCTCAATCTCATTAAATCCCATGTACTCATCCAGAAGTCTCTTAAAAGACCCCAGCAAGTTTGCCTCTACCACCACCAACAGCTGCCGATTCCACTCATTCACCACCTTCTGAGTGGAAGAACTTACCCCGACATCTCCTCTGTACCTGCTCCCCAGCACCTTAAACCTGTGTCTTCTCGTAGCGACCATTTCAGCCCTGGGAAATAGCTTCCGAGAATCCATCCTATCTATACCTCTCAACATTTTATAAACCTCTATCAGGATTAGTGAGTTTGCAAACAACACAAAGGTTGGTGGATTTGCAGATAGCGATGAGGATCATCAGGGGATGCAACAGGATATAGATCAGTTGGAAGCTTGGGCGGAGAGATGGTAGATGGAGTTTATTCCAGACAAATGTGAAGTGACACATTTTGGAAGGTCTAATACAGATAGGAAATATACAGTAAATGGCAGAATCCTTAAGAGTACTGATAAGCAAAGG
Organism: Carcharhinus amblyrhynchos; assembly: GCF_965287045.1. Taxonomy (NCBI): domain Eukaryota; kingdom Metazoa; phylum Chordata; class Chondrichthyes; order Carcharhiniformes; family Carcharhinidae; genus Carcharhinus; species Carcharhinus amblyrhynchos. Next base: position 657,045 of record NW_027649820.1, on the reverse strand, counting down.
GATCTGGATGTATGGGTACACAGGTCAATGAAAGTGGCATCACAGGAGGAGAAGGTTGTCAATAAGGCATATGGCATGCTTGCCTTCATCGGCCGGAGTACTGAGTTTAAAAATTGGCAAGTCGTTTGCAGCTCTATAGAACCTTAGTTAGGCCGCACTTGGAATATAATGTTCAATTCTGGTCACCACACTACTATAAGCAAGTGGAAGCTTTGGAGAGGGCACAGAAAAGATTTACAAGGATGTTGCCTGGTATGGAAGGCATTAACAATGAGGAGAAGTTGAAGAAACTGGGTTTGTTCTCACTGGAACAACTGAGGTTGAGCAGCCACCTGATAGAAGTCTACAAGATTATGAGGGGCATGGACAGAGTGGGTAATCAGGAGCTTTTTCCCAGGGTGGAAGAATCAATTACTAGGGGGCATAGTTTTAAGGTATGAGGGGCAAGGTTTAAAGGAGATGTACGAGGGTGGTGGGTGCTGGGACTCGCTGCCAGAAGAGGTAGTGGAAGCAGATACAATAGTGAGTTTTAAGGGGTGTCTGGACAAATACATGAATTGGATGGGAATAGATGGGTATGGTCCCTGAAAGGGTAGGGGATTTTAGTTCAGTTGGACAGCATGGTCAGTGCAGGCTTTGAGGGCTGAAGGGCCTTTTTCTGTGTTGTAATTTTCTTTGTTCTTTGAGACTGAAGAGTCAGTCAGGTCAGGTTAAGAGGGAAGGTTCCAGATGGGTGTTACAAAAACTGGCTGCTTTCATGGTCATTGTCCTTCAGGTGCGAGCTTAAGAGTTATCAGATTTATTGAATTCCATTTCACAATTTGTCTCAGCAGGATCTTAACACAATCTCTAGCTCCTAGGCTAGAATAATAGCCACTACTCTACTGTAACATTTATTATGTGACCTAATTGTCTAGATAAAATATACTGTATTTTTTGAAAGCATAAAAACCAGGTCATTAGGTCAGGCCTAGCTTCCCACAGTACTTCCAGCTCTCAAAATAAAAAATAATGAACAACATATTTTGTTACACAATTGTTCTACAATTCCTTGGCTTTGTTATATCTCACCTGGTGCATGTGGAAGGACAGAGTTGAAAAAATTTGGATGTATAAGCTTCCATTTAACATAAGTTCATTTAAAAATTTTTTTTTTTATTTTTGGGTGTCTGTTTTTAGCAATACAAATGCATCTTAGCCAAATTAGAAAAAACCCAAATATTGTTTTGGGACACTTTCTACAGTCTATGAATTAGTATTAGTTAGATAGAAAGATCTAACCATCGGGTATAGTATCAGAACTTTCAAAGATTCCATTCGGACCGTTTATCCTGCATTGATTGCTAACTCTTCAGCTGGAGTTATCTATTCCATTCCATTTTCCTGTTGCTCTTCTAAAATACTTACTAACTTTGAATTTAAACATCCTCTGCTTTGCCTCTTGTGATAAAACATCCCCTGTTCCAAAAACATTTCTTCTAAATTCCCCCTTCATTCTTCCAGTGTAAACCCTCAGTCTACGTTCACTTATCATCCATTGTCAGCCTATGGAAACTAAGTGCGACTCCAGAACGTAGAAGTTTAACAAGAAGAGGAAGTTCAGTGAGGAGGAGAGAGAAGTACCCCTTTGCTTTTTCTTACCTTGTCCCTCAATTGGTTTCTGCTCTAGTATAGGGAGAAAGTGAGATGTTGGTCATTATCTGACGATTATCCAAAAAAGTGGAGGTTTAAAGATTTTGAGATAAGATTAATAAATATCTAAAAGAAACTAAATAATTCAATTTAGAAGTAATTAAAGCTCTTAAGTACGCAAGACAGGTAACGTGTCAAGGCTGCAGTATGTGCAGCTCATTTCTATCAGTGTTATCCAGGGAAAGCGTGTTTGCAGTAAGTATCTGTGACTTGAGGAGCTTCAGTTCAGGGACATTGAGCTGCGGACACTGCAACATGTCAGAGAGGGTGAGAGTTACTTGGATATTTTGTTTAGGAAGTGGTCACATCATTTAGGATAAGATTTTCAGGTTTGTAAAGTGGTCAGGGACAGGAGGGTGTGATTGCAGCTGAGGGAGGTAAGGGGACCCGAAGGCAGGAGTGCAGAAGTGTCAACCACTGCAATTGTTCAACAGATGTGAGATGCTTTCAGCTTGTTTGGGTGAGAGTGGTGTCTGCAGGGTGGATGAACTTACTTATCATGGCACTATGGTACAGGATTCAAATGGGGGAAAGCACATAAGAATATAATAGTAGTTGAGGACGGTATGGTGAATGGGTTTGACACTGTTCTCTGTAGCAAGGAGTGAAAGTCTAGATGGCTGTGTTGCCAGCTTGACTCACCTGACAAAGGGGCAAACCCTGAAAGCTAGTGGCTTTTACTACCAAATAAACCTGTTTGACTTTAGCCTGGTGCTGTGAGACTTCTTACTATGTTTGCCAGCCTGATGCCAGAACTCAGGACATCTGCTCAGGGCTGGAGAAGAACATGCATTGGGAGGAGTGGAATCCAGTTGTCATGGTTCATCTGGATACAAATAACACAGGCAGGATGACGAAGGAGGTTCTGCATAGTCAGTATGAGGAGCTAGGCACCAAATTAAAAAGCAAAACCTCAAATGTAATAATTTCTGGATTAATATCTGAGCCACGTACAAATTGGCGTAGGACAAATAAAATTAGAGAAATAAACGTGTGGTTCAAGGACTGTTGTGGGAGAAGTGGGTTCCAGATCATAGGGCACTGACAGCAGTACTGATAAAATTGGAATCTGTAACATTTAGGAAGGACAGGAGGTTAAGACAGGTGGAGGGTTGGCTCTGTTAATCAATGATGTCATTGGCACATTACAGGGGGATGACCAAGTTCAAGAAACTAAAACGTAGAAGCAGTTTGGGTCAAGATGAGATACGATAAAGGCAAGAAGTCACTTGTGGGAATGGTATACAGGCTCTCTAATTGTAACTACATACTACATACATACTGGAGTATGCGAAGCTGGGAATCAAATTAAAAAGCAGAACCGACAAGGTGGTTATCTATGGATTACTACCTGAACCACACACAGATCAGCGTAGGGTAAATAGGATTAACGAGATGAATGGGTGGCTCAGGGATTGGTGTAGGAGGAATGGGTTTGAATTTATGGGGCATTGGCACCAGTAATGAGGCAGATGGGACCTGTTCAGATGGGATGGTCTTCGTCTGAACTGTGCTGGGACTAGAGTCCTGGCAAATCGTATAACTAGGACTGTAGATAGGGCTTTAAACTAATTAGAAGGGGGGGAGGGTGCAGGGGTGGGAGAAATTTAAATATTTAAAGTAAAAGAGAGGGTATGGGTGCAGGAAAATGTTGAGAATGTCCCAATAATAAAGGGAGTAGGGGGCATGAGAAAGGTTAGTAGCGTTCCTTCAAATAAGGTCCAGATAAAGGCTGGTATAAAGACACCTTACCTGAATGCACGAAGCATTCGGAACAAAGTGAATGAGCTGATGCTGCAGATCAGCACAAATGGATATGATCTGGTGGCCATTACAGAAATGTGGTTGCAGGGTGACAGGGACTGGGAGATGAATGTCCAAGGGCATCAAGTGTTTAGGAAGGATAGATGGGAGGAAAAAGGGGGTGGGGTAGTTCTGTTGATTACGGATAATACCAGGGCGGTAGTAAGGGAAGATACAGGCTCCAAAGAGCAGAATGTGGAATCGTTGTGGGTGGAGATAAGGAATAGTAAGGGGAGGAAGACGCTGGTGGGTGTGGTCTATAGGCCCCCAAATAATAACTTAGAGGTGGGGCGGGCTATAAACAAGCAAATAAATGATGCGTGCTGGGGCCTCAGCTATTTACCATTTATATAGATGATCTGGAGGAGGGGGCTGAGTGTGGATGACGAAATTTGCTGATGACACGAAGATGAGTGGAAAAGCAAATTGCGCGGAGGGTGTGGAAAGTCTGCAGAGGGATCTGGATAGGCTGAGCGAGTGGGCGAGGACCTGGCAGATGGAGTATAATGTTAGCAAGTGTGAGGTTATCCACTTTGGCAGAAATAATAGTAGGAGGGATTACTATTTAAAGGGCGAAAAGCTGCAGCATGCTACGGTGCAGAGGGACCTGGGGGTCCTTGTGCATGAGTCGCAAAAACCCAGTCTGCAGGTGCAGCAGGTGATCAAGAAGGTGAATGGAATGTTGGTCTTTATAGCGAGGGGGATAGAATATAAAAGCAGGGAGGTCTTGCTGCAACTGTACAGGGTACTAGTGAGGCCGCAACTGGAGTACTGTGTGCAGTTTTGGTCGCCGCACTTGCGGAAGGATATATTGGCCCTGGAGGGAGTGCAGAGGAGGTTCACTAGGCTGATACCGGAGATGAGGAGGTTGGACTATGAAGAGAGACTAAGTAGACTGGGTCTGTACTCGTTGGAGTTTAGAAGGATGAAGGGGGGATCTTATAGAGTCGTATAAGATAATGAAGGGGATGGATAGGGTAGAGGTAGAGAGATTCTTCCCACTTAGAAAAGAAAGCAGGGCTAGAGGGCACAGCCTCAAGATAAGGGGGGGGTGCAGTTTAGATCGGAGTTGAGGAGGAACTTCTTCACTCAAAGGGTGGTGAATCTCTGGAATTCTCTGCCCGTTGAAGTGGTGGAGGCTACCTTGCTAAATATATTTAAGACACGGGTAGATAGGTTTTTGACAGACAAGGGAATTAAGGGTTATGGGGAGAAAGCGGGAAAGTGGAACTGATCCACTTCAGATCAGCCATGATCTTATTGAATGGCGGGGCAGGCTCGAAGGGCTAGATGGCCTACTCCTGCTCCTATTTCTTATGTTCTTATGTTCTAAGGCAGATATCGAAGAAGAAATAAAATCACTATAAAAGAAGAGATGATGTCAGAAAGATACTGCAATAATCACGGGTATTCTGCATATCAATTTGAAAAATCAGATGGGCAAAGGTAGCACAGAAGTGGAACACACAAAATGTTTTCAGGATAGTTCCACAGAACACATTCTGGTGCCAAACAAAGGGCAGACTATACTAGACCTGATAGTGTGTAATGAGTTGGATTAATAGATAACCTCAGAATGAAGGTACCCTGGGTAGCGGAGATCATAATGTGAATGAATTTTACATTCAGTTTAAGAGAAGGGTGCATCCAAGACTAGTATTCTAAACTTAAATGGGAAATTGTGGGGGTCTGAAAATGAGGTGGCTAAAGTGAATTGAGAGCTCTAGAAAATTATAATTATCAGGGAAGTGGTATTGAGCAAATTATTGGGCCCATGGCTGATGCATCCTCATCTCCGGGTGGACTTCACCTCAAAGTCGTGAACGAGTGGTCCCTGAGACAGTTGATGTATGGGTTTTATTATTCCAGAATTCTCTTGGTTAAGGCAACGTTTCAATAGATGGAAGATAGCAAATGTAATTCCTTTATTCAAAAGTGGAGACAGAATAACTCTGTGACTGAACATTATTTCTTCCTGGCTGCAACTGCTGATTCTCCCCAGATCTGGGATATGTGCCCTTGCAGTCAATTGGCTCAGCTTCCTGTCTTGATACTCCACGGGATCCAGCCTGATCATGTGGCCCTTCGGCAATGCCCCTTAAAGGGGCCATGATACCATAGTAATGTTCCATTAAAAAAACATTATAGACAATTGCAATGTGCCTAATATGCTTACAGTCACTAAGCTCACCTGTACAATGTTGGGTTTCTTTTCAGTACATCGATGCTAACATGCTGTTCTATAAGGCTGTACAACAGGATGGGAAGAGAGGTGAAGCTGATGTTGTACAACGTAAGGTAGGCCAGTTAGCCTAACATCTGTCATTGGGAAAATATTAGAAGCCTTTGAAAAGATCATATGTTCTGTGGATGAAGGGGAAGTGGATATACTGTATTTTGATTTCCAGAAGCCAGTTGATAAGGTGCCATATCAAAAGTTATTATGGAAAATAAAATCTCGTGGTGTTGGGGTAACATATTGAAGATTGGCTTGCTAACAGGAAACAGGGTTGGCATACACTGATCTTTTTCTGGGGTGACAGGATGTAATAAGTGGTGAATCAGTGCTGGAGACTCAACTTTTTACAATTTATATAAATGACTTAGATGAAGGGACTGAAAGTATGGTTGTGATGACACACAGGAAAGTAATTAGTGAAGAGTTCATAGGGAGGCTACAAAGGGACATAGATGTGCAAGTTAGGTTGATTGGCCACGCTAAATTGACCATAGATGCATAGGTTAGAGAGAATTAGTGGGTAAAATATGTATGGATTGGGGGGTAGGGCCTGGGTGGGATTGTGGTCGGAGCAGACTCGATGGGCCAAAGGGCCTCTTTCTGTATTGTAGGGTTTCTGTGATTTCTATGATAGGTTAATTGAGCGGCAAAAATCTGGTAAATGGAGTATAATGTGGACAAATGTGTAATAGTCCAATTGAGGGAAGACAACTGACTTACAATTGCCTGACAGATCCCTATCCAAGTGGTGTTTCATTCATGATCCCTTAGTGCTTTAGCAGAGCTCCTCTTTCCACAGGAGATAGTGGATGTAGATACGATACTGAGTTTTAAGGGGTTTCATTAAAGGGAAGTCGTGTCTGACAAATTTGCTGGAGTTCTATGAGGATGTGTCTAGGGCAGTGGATAGAGGAGAGCCGGTGGATGTGGTCTTTCTAGATTTTCAGAAGGCGTTTGACAAAGTACCTCACAAGAGGTTATTGCAGAAGGTCGAGGGACATGGAGTTGGCGGTAGGGTGTTAGTGTGGATAGAGGATTGGTTGTCAAATAGGAGGCAGAGAGTGGGGGTCAATGGGTGCTATTCGGATTGGCGGATGGTGACTAGTGGAGTGCCCCAGGGGTCGGTGCTGGGGCCTCAGCTATTTACCATTTATATAGATGATCTGGAGGAGGGAACCGAGTGTAGGGTGTCGAAATTTGCTGATGACACCAAGATTGGTGGAACGGCAAATTGTGCGGAGGGTGTGGAGAGTCTGCAGAAGGATCTAGATAGGCTGGGCGAATGGGCCAGGAAATGGCAAATGGAATTTAATGTTGGCAAGTGTGAGGTGGTCCACTTTGGTAGGAATAATGGTAGGAAGGATTATTACTTACGTGGCGAAAAACTGCAGCAGGCGACGGTGCAGAGGGACCTCGGGGTCCTTGTGCATGAGTCGCAAAAACCCAGCTTGCAGGTGCAGCAGGTGGTCAGGAAGGCAAATGGGATGCTGGCCTTCATAGCGAGGGGGATTGAATATAAAAGTAGGGAGGTCTTGCTGCAGCTGTATAGGGCATTGGTGAGGCCGCAGCTGGAGTACTGTGTGCAGTTTTGGGCGCCACACCTGCGCAAAGATATTTTGGCCTTGGAGGGAGTGCAGAGGAGGTTTACTAGGCTGATACCGGAGTTGAGGGGGTTGAGCTATGAGGAGAGGCTGAATAAACTAGGCTTGTACTCGTTAGAGTTTAGAAGAATGAGGGGAGATCTCATTGAGACGTATAAGATGATGAATGGGATGGATAGGATAGAGGTGGAGAGACTCTTCCCGCTCAGAAAGGACAGTAGGACTAGGGGGCACAGCCTCAAGATAAAGGGGGGGCGGTTTAGAACGGAGTTGAGGAGGAACTTCTTCACTCAAAGGGTGGTGAATCTCTGGAATTCTCTGCCCGTTGAAGTGGTGGAGGCTGCCTCGCTAAATATTTTTAAGACGCGGGTTGATGGGTTTTTGTAAGAGAGGGGATTAAGGGTTATGGGGAGAGGGCGGGAATGTGGAACTGAGCCATGACAGATCAGCCATGATCTTATTGAATGGCGGGGCAGGCTCGAAGGGCTAGATGGCCTACTCCTGCTCCTATTTCCTATTTCTTATGTTCTTATGTCTTGACAAAAACATGACTAGGATGGGAATAAATGGATATGCTCTCTGGAAGGGTAGGGGGTTTTAGTTCAGTCGGGCAGCATGGTCAGTGCAGGCTTTGAGGGCCAAAGTGCCTGTTCCTATGCTGTAATTTTCTTTGTTCTTTATTCTGCGAAATTATGCCATTATAGAACATAGAACACTACAGCACAAACAGGCCCTTCGGCCTCAATCCCATTCAATCACATGTACTCATCTTCTCACCAATCTCATTTGGGATTTTGGGAAGAGGCTACTTAACACTAGGTCCCATTTTGCTCCATTAACTTTTTAAAATAGATTATTTTTGAATGTTTAATCTTATCCCTCTACAGTTATAGCCATCTTTCTCGATGTTGCTTCAAATAGCAAGTGGAAAAGGTCTGAGTTTTGCTCTTGCTAGGAAAGTCAGAAGACAGTGATCTGGTTCACAGAGTTGAACATAATCCTTTCGAGGAGATCCGAATAATTGAACATTGAATGTGATGCTCAAGATGAGGACCCTTCACCAAAAGAAATTTACACTTCAATATCTTTGTGAGCTATCTAACCTACAATTCATTCAGTTCATATTCTCACTTCACCAGTGAGCTGCCTTTCAATTTTTGATGGATAACTTCACTTGAGAATCAACTCATCTGTAAACTCAACACCTCCTTTAAGAATTCAATGCATCAGATTAAAGATCAGTCATGTGCCTCTGGTGTGGAGCTGTACTTGAAGGACTGTACCACTTCCAGCATGCTTTTTCCCAGTAGTTGCTGAATTCACTCAGTAATTATAATAAACAGAGCGCGACTCAATGAGGCTAAAGAACAAAAGGCTCTATTGCCAATAAACAATTAAGTATAATTACAACAGGGTCAGACAGAATAACTGTGCAACTGAACATTATTTCTTCCTATTTTCAACTGCTGATCCTCTCCAGATCTGGGGTATGTGCCCTTGCATTTAATTGGCTCAGCTTCCTGCCTCGATACTCCATGAGGTCCGGCCAGATCACGTGACCCTTTGGCAATGCCCGTTAAAGGGGCCAAGCTACCATAGTAATGTTCCATTAAAAGAACATTATAGTAATTGCAATGTGCTTGATATATTTATAGTCACTAAGCTCACCTGTATAATGCTGGGTTTCTTTTCAGTACATCAGTGCTGACATGCTGTTCTAAAAGGCTGTACAACAGGATGGGAAGAGAAGTGAAGCTGATGTTGTACAATGTAAGGTATGCAGTATCATACAATGGCTGTAAAGGAAGAAACCCTTCATTAGTTTGCATGCCTTGCAAATGTTAATATAAAGCCGACCAGGATTTCAGACTCCGGGATTGGGGAAGGATAGAAGCTTTAAAGAACAAAGAACAAAGAACAAAGAACAACACAGCACGGGAAACAGGCCCTTCGGCCCAACGAGCCCGCGCCGCCATTTTAATGTTATGAGTGCCCTCCTCTCCCCATGACCTTTGTCTACACCTACTGGGGAAGATTGAGGGAAGACTAATTTAGGGACAACTTGTTACACCAATCAGCCTAAGAGCACGTTTTTTTGGGATGTGGGAGGAAACCTGGAGAAAACCCACGCAATCACGGGGAGAATGTGCAAACTCCTACAGACACTGGCCGAAATCCATGTGTCTGCACAGCAAACAGTGATAGTCACTGAGCTGTCATGTTTCCCGTCAGATGGTCCAGTTTAAGCATACACTAACGACGTGAAGCACTAGGCAACTCTCGAAGCAACATCCAAGAGCAGCCCTCGCACAGCCCACCGTGTGTATGCCCCTTGTTGGTCAGCAAGGTGGACCGAATCACCTGTGAAGTAAAAGAAAAGACATCAATAAACATGCAAAACTTAGACAGACATTTACGGAATCCCCAGAAGCACAGAAATAAAGTAAGTGAGCCATGAAATATGTTGGAAGGTCCATAGGAATCAATTGATTCCCAGGGACGTCCCAAAGCTCCTGATCTTTATTTAGAAAAAGTCTCCTATATCCCTCCATCTCTAGTCCGCTCATGTGCTTGTCTAAGTAAGTCTTAAACAACCCCAGTGTGCCTGTCTCCACCACCCTACTTGGCAGTGCATTCTTGGCCCGCACCACCCTCTGTGTGAAAAACCTCCCTCTAACATCTGAGTTATACCTCGCCCCCCTCACCCTAAGCCCGTGGCCCCTCGTAATTATTGTATCCAACCTAGGAAAAAGCTTACCACCGTTCACTTTATCTATACCCTTCATAATCTTATACACCTCTATTAGATCTCCCCTCATCCTCCGCCTTTCTAAGGAGAACAGCCCCAATTTGCCCAATCATTTCTCGTAGCTCAGTCCTTCCATACCAGGCAACATCCTGGTAAACCTCCTCTGCACTCTCTCCAGGGTCTCCACGTCCTTCTGGTAGTAAGGCAACCAGAACTGGATGCAGTACTCCAAATGCGGGCGAACCAACGTTCTATACAACTGCAACATTAGACACCAACTTTTATATTCTATACCCCTCCCTATAAAGGCAAGCAAACCATAGGCCTTCTTCGTCACCTCCTCCACCTGTACCGCCACCTTCAAGGAACTCAGCAACTGTCCCAACAACACATCCAACCGTAATTCTTTGTGTGAGTAACAACAACCTGTTATAGGGCCACAAACAGTTAACACATTGCTGCAAATTATCACTGATTTGTTACAAATCTTACACCAGTCTTGCAAAGTGCAATTCTCACAATTTAAAACACATAAAGTCACTGACGCACCTGTGCTCATTAGTAACAACTTCTTTTCTGATCAACACAGATTCTAATTGTGTTTGTGTCCCGTGTGATCAGTTACATTCACTGCAATATTTTACTTCACCAGCAACAGGGTGATGTGACGGTACAAAAGAGATTTATGGAACAGAACACTAACCTGTTGAGAAAATCCACAAAAGAACTGATACAAAAACTGAGGGAATATGAAGCAAACATTCTGGAAAACAAGACAAATATGTGATTAATAATTCAAATACTATAATGAAATAATTGCAAAATAACAGAATGTTTACAAAACAGAGGGAGGTATTTGGCCCATCGTGTCTGTGTTGAGTTAAAGGGGGCCCTCAACATTCCTCAGATAACAATCCAATTCTCTCTTAAATTCAAATAAAAATAGAAAATGCTGGAACAACTCAGTAGGTCTGGCAGCATCTGTGGACAGAGAAACAGAGTTAATGGGCCTGATTTTACCATTTTGGTTCTAAGTGCTGAAACTGGGAGTGTTCAGATCCGACTTTTAGACCCATTCTCAGATGTCCTCTTACACACCCTGCCTCAAAAAATATCAGCAATTCCGAATTGCGCTGCAGAAGCCTGTGGGCGGGGCTTATCGCACCTGAAACACTGTAGCTCCAATCGGAGCCTTCAACTGCGCACGTGCAGTAAAAAAAAAGCTCCCCTGCCACATGGCTCCTGGGCCAGAAAATGCCTCCCCCGGCCCCCACAGACATTGCCCCACCCACATAACGTAACTATCCCCCTTATTCCCCCACTACCCAGATCGATGGTGGCCCTCTGCACCTCTTCCCCTCCATCGATTGTACGCAGAGTGGTAGCGATTCCCCCCCCCCCGCCCACTCCCCTCCTCACCAGAGAGCCATCTGACCCGTCTCCCTCCTCCCCCTCTATCAGAGAGCAATCTGACCCGCCTCTCTTGCTCCCACCACTAGAGAGCCATCTGACTCACCTTCGTCTCCCCACCAGAGAATCATCTGACCTGCCTCTCCCCTGCTCCACCAAAGAGCAATCTGACTGCCCCTCCACCCCCACCACCACCACCAATCTGAGTCAGAGTTTTGCCAGAAGCTCTGAACTTACCTCCTCAGAAGCTGGAGTGCCTGAATCAGACCTTTGCAGACCATGTCTGTTTTGTGCCAAATCTGGACAGGCGAGCGTGGTGGTAAAGGGGAAAGTGCCGGTAAGTTTGGGTTGGACGCCCATTAACTCAATTTAGACGCATGTAAATGCATTTAAATTGCTGTTGCGCCTGTTTCGGGCACGGTCCCAATCGTGGCCACTTTAGGCACTTGGTAAAGGGGCAACTGGCACAGAGACAGTCCGGATCGTGCTACTCTCATCACATCCAACTTTACCAAGTTTTCACGCCTGAAAATGGGCGCAACTTGATAGTAAAATCAGGCCCAATGTCTCAAGTCTGAATGACCCTTCTTCAGATATAGAGGGATGGGAGAAATATGATGGGCTTTATACTGTTTTAAAAGGGGGTGGAGCAGGCGGAGCGAAATAGAAAGCCAGAAATATGTAGAAACTCAGGGATTTGACAACGATGTCATGGCCACAAGTCAAAGAGAGTGTTGCTTCCTCATATTTCCAATATCTGTCCATTCCATCTCGAATTCTATGATTGAACCTATCTTCACGACGCTTTGAGACAGTGCATTTCAGATCCTAACCACTGGCTGCATGGAAAGGCGTTTCCTCATGTCACCATTGCTTCTTTGCCAATTACCTTAAATCTGCGCCCTCTTATTTTTGACACTTCCACCAATAGGGATAGTTCTTCCTCTTCTACTTTGTTCAAGCCCCTAATGAATGCCGTATGAAATTCTCGTCAATCTTCTCTCCTCCAAGGAGAACAGTGCCAACATCTCAAAGTTTTTTTTACTTATCTGAAGTTCGTTAACTCAGGGATGATTTTCTTGAATCTTTTCTGCACCCCCTCTAATATCTTCATATCCATCCTAAAGTGTAGGACCCAGAACTAGATGTAATACTCCAGTTGAGGCCCAACCAGTGTTCTGTACTGGTTGAACTTAATTTCTTGTTTTGATACTCTATACCTCTATTACTAAAAGCTTAGAATTCTGTATAATTTATTAACCATACGCTCAACCTGTCCTACCATCTTCAGCAACTTATACACAAATACATCCAGGTATCCCTGCTATCCTTTTTAGAATTATACTTTTTATTTTGTATTGTCTCTCCAAATACCTCCTACCAAAACGTATCACTTCACACTTGTCTGCATTAAATTTCATCTGCCACTTCCCTGCCTATTTCACCAATCTATGTCCTTTCAAAGTTCTATACTATCCTCCAAACAATTCAGAATACTTCTAAGTTTTGTAGCATCTGCAAATTTTGAAATTGTGCTCTGTACAACAAGAGGTAGATCATTCATTTATATCAGGGAGAACAGGGGTTCTTAACATTGACCCTTGGAGAACTCCAGTCTTTAAGACATCCATTAACCACTAATTTCTGTTTTGTTATCCTTGAAACATTAACTCTGTTCTTTCTCCACAAATGCTGTCAGACTTGCTTAGATTTTCCAACATTTTTTATTTTTGCTTCAGATTCCAGCATCCATAGAAATTTGCTTTTATTCTGTTTCCTGTCATTCAGTCAATTTCCTATTAATGTTGCAACTGTAATTTTTATTCCATGAGGTCCAGTTTTTGCTCACAAGTATATTGTGTGGAATTTTGTCAAATGCTTTCTGTAGTCCATGTACACCACATCAACAGCATTACCCTCATCAGCTTTCTGTACCTGATCAAATCCACCAAGTTAGTTAAACACAATTTGCCCCTAATAAATCTGTGCTGCCATATCTTAATTGCATTTGTCCAAGCGAGTACAGGTCAAGTACCCTTTATCCAAAACCTTCCGGGATAATTTTATTTTGGATACCACATAAAAAGATGACATTACAATAACCTAAGCAAAGGTTAGCTATAGTTTAAAGTGAATAAAATGGTTAGAAAAGAAAGATGTATCACTGAATAATAAATATTGGGTACCTGTAATAAGTTTGTTTTTGATACATTCCCAATAAAAGTTGCAAGATAAACAATGCAGACAAATTACTAGACTTCCTGCACTAACGGGCGATGAGATTCAAAAATGGTGCATTTTTTGGATGTGTTCGGTTTTTAATTCTGTCCTGTATTATCATTTCACAAAGTTTCCCCATTATTGAAATTATACTGACTGGCCTTACATATGTATATTTTTCTATATATTGTATATAAGAAACTTAGAAACATAGGAGCAGGAGTTCAGAGAGCTACGAGATAGGGCTGTAGAATGGAACCAGCTTGGTAGCTCTTTGGGAGCTGGTGCAGATATGATAGGCCAAATGGCCTCCTTCTGCGCTGTACAATTCTATGATTCTAGTTGATCATTTAACCTCTTTCACCATTTAATAAAATCTCTGACCTCAATCCATATACAACCATTTACCCCCATCCTTCAATTCATTTGGATAACAAAAATCTGTAAGTGAGATTTAAATTTTACAATCAATCTTGTATCAATGACTGCTTGTGGAACAGTTTCACATTTCTACAACCCCATGTATGTAGAATGTTTCCTAATTTCATTAATGAAAGATCTTGCTCTAAATTTCTGATAATATCCTCTGTTCCTAGGCTCCCCAGCTAACAGTAACAGTTTCTTTCTATCTGCTCTATTAGTTTACCTTAAAACTTTGATCAAATAAGAACATAAGAAATAGGAGCAGGAGTTGGCCATCTAGCCCTTCGAGCCTGCCCCGCCATTCAATAAGATCATGGCTGATCTGTCGTGTCTCAGTTCCACCTTCCCGCCCTCTCCCCATAACCCTTAATCCCCTCTCTTATCAAAAACCCATCAACCCGCGTCTTAAATATATTTAGCGAGGCAGCCTCCACCACTTCAACGGGCAGAGAATTCCAGAGATTCACCACCCATTGAGTGAAGAAGTTCCTCCTCAACTCCGTTCTAAACCGCCCCCCCTTTATCTTGAGGCTGTGCCCTCTAGTCCTACTGTCCTTTCTGAGCTGGAAGAGCCTCTCCACCTCTATCCTATCCATCCCATTCATCATCTTATACGTCTCAATGAGATCTCCCCTTACCTTTTAAGCTCCATTCCTTACCTTTTAAGCTCCAAGGCCAGGATTTTACAGCCCTGTTGTGCTGTGAGTCAGTCTGGTGGATGCAGTGAGCCATTTAAATCTCCATTTAGTTTAGTGGGACAGGGATATCCCATCATGGGAGGAATTTTAAAATCCTGGTCCTAGGGATACAACTCTAGTTTATGTTCTCTCTCCTCATAATTTAAGCCTTGAAGTCCAGTTATTATTGTGGTGAACTTGTGCTCACTCCCTCCAAGGTCAATATATCCTTCCTGAAGTGTGAACATAGTACTGCAGACGTGATCTAACCAGGGTTTTGTACAGCTAAAGCATAACTTCTACCCCTTGTATTTTAATCCCCGAAAACCAGCAGTCCATCTGCTTATTTTCTATACCTACCATTTTAATGGTCTATGTACCTGGGTACCCAAGTCTCTTTGGATGTCTACTCTTTCTACTTCTTTCTAAATTAGAAAGTATCTTAAAAAGAAACTGAGATAGAATAGTTGTCAGTAAATAGGGTATCAAAACAAACCATCTTAGTACATTCAGATGCATCTCCCTCATTTTCTGAAGACTACAATGATCGTTATCATATGTACATGAAGCACAAACCCATATTTCTTATATTGCCCAGGCGTTTCAAGTTATTTGATACAAGTCTGTTTCTAGTATGACTGGAAGCTGTGACCTAGTTGCTCAGTGAACATTTCTAACTTGCTTCAATCGACTGAGACACCAACAGATGATAGAATTTGATAATAATGTTCCTAACAGAAAGTAGCAGGTTATGTTTAGGATGTCTCCTTTTCTTCATGTTCTGTCTCTTTTCATTCGGCTCATGTCCAACCCTTGTTGCCCCTTGTGGTGCCTTGGGGTTAGGGTTAGGGTTAAGAGGGTCTTTCTCTGGTTGCAGAGATCAGTTCTGGGACCGCAGTTCTTCACAATATATATTAATGAAATGGAGAAAGATAGAGAGTGTACTGTGGCCAAATTTGCGGATGATACAAAAGTGGGAGGGAAGGCAGGCTGTAAGGAGGATATAAATAGCTTACAGAGAGATATTACAAAAACAAAGCAAGGTACAGTACAGGAACAGGGCCTTTGGCCCTCCAAGCCTGTGCCGATCATGATGCCCTGGCTAAACTAAAAAAAACTCTGCCCTTACACAGTCAGTATCCCTGTATTCCCTATTCATGTACCCAGTAAGAAGTCTCACAACACCAGGTTAAAGTCCAACAGGTTTATTTGGTGGCAAACGCCACTAGCTTTCGGAGCGCTGCTCCTTCGTCACACAGAACTCCCACTCACCTGAGAAGGAGCAGCACTCCGAAAACTCGTGGCATTTGTTACCAAATAAACCTGTTGGACTTTAACCTAGTGTTGTGAGACTTCTTACTGTGTTTACCCCAGTCCAACACCAGCATCTCCACATCATTCATGTACCCATCCAGATGCCTCTTAAATATTGCTAATGTGCCTGCTTCCATCATCTCCTCTGGCAGTGCATTCCAGGCACCCACTATTCTCTGCATGAAAAACCTCCCCCGCACATCTCCCTTAAACTTTCCCCCTCTCACCTTGAACCTGTGCCCCCTTGTAATTGACACATCTTGGGAAAAAGCCTCTGACTATCCACCATGTCTATGTTGCTCCACCCTGTCTATGCCTCTCATATTGATACATTAAGTGAGTGGGCAGAAAATTGGCAATTGAATTTAACGTGGGAAAGTGTGAAATTATTCATTTTGATAGTAAGAATGAGAAGGTGGCTTATTATCTAAATGCGGAGAAACTGCAGAAAGTTGCAGCTCAAAGGGACTTATCCAGAAAGCTTCCGTACAGGTGCAAAAGGTAATAGGAAAGGGAAGTAGAATGCTGGCTTTTATTTCAATGGGGGCTGGAGTATAAAAAGAAAGAGGTGCTGCTGCAACTGTACAACTGTACTAGTTAGGCCACATTTAGAATATTGCATACTTTATTTTTAAAAAATCATCATTGGCTATAGTACAGAGGAAATTTACTAGGATAATCCCAAGAATGATAGTACTGCCATATGAAGAAAACATAGAAGAACACAGAAACAAAAAAAATAGGAGTAGGCCACTCTGCCTTTCAGGCCTCCTCTGTCTTTCAATATGATCATAGCAGATCATCCAACTCAGTAACCTGTTCCTGCTTTCCCCCATATCTTTTGATCCCTTTGGTCCAAGACTATATCCAATCCTTCTTGAAAACTACAAAGTTTGGCTTCATTTGTTTACTGTGGTAGAGAATTCCTCAGTCTCACGACTCTCTGGGTGAAGAAATGTCTCCTCATCTCAGTCCTAAATGGTTTACCCCATATCCTTAGGCTGTGACCACTCCCTCTGGACTCCCTCATCCTTCCTGCATTTACCCTCACTAGTCCTGTTACAATTTTATAGATTTCTAAGAGATTCCTCCCCTCATGCCTCCAAACTCCAGTGAATGATTGAACAAATTGGGTCTGTACTCCTTGGAGCTCAGGAGAATGAGATATGATATGATCGAAACACACAAGATTCCTAGGGGGTTAGATACGTTAAATGTTGGGAGGACGTTTTCATTCATGGCAGAGTTAGGACCAGAGTGTGCAGTCACGGAATAAAGGGGTGTTCATTTAAGACAGATTTGAGGAAGAGTTTATTCTCTCAAAGAGCTGTGAATCGTTGGAATTTTTGGCCCCAGAAAGCTCTGGAAGCCGAGTTCTTGAACATAAGGCTGAGATCAATAGGCTTTTAATCAGTCAGGGAATTAAAGGTTATGGAAAGAAGGCAGGAAAGTGGACTTAGCGAGTGTTAGATCATCCACAATCTTATTAAATGGTGGAAAAGGCTTGAAAGGCTGAATGGCCTACTCCTGTTTCTACTTTTTATGATTCCATGTTTGAAGCTATATCACCACGCAAAGTCTCCACCAGTGTTTCGTACAGCCCCAATCCAATGGTATTTCAGTCAGTAATTGTAGATTTATTTTAATCAGAGACTGAAAAAGAAGTTGATGTCATTCACTTTCCTTAAAAAGATAAAGTATAAATTAAATGCACACACCTTGTAAAAGAAATACTGGACAAGTTGTGAGATACGAATGTAATAATAATGGCCATGGACAAGTAGCAACTTCTTGAGATGTTTAAACTTGGGAACACAATAATCACTGTTTCGTGCAGCTTGTCGACCTTCCTTGCCCAAAATACCTGGAGAAACAAAACCTCATGTGGATAAACACCGAAAGAATGAAAGTCGTCACATCAATTTGAGGAATTTGAAAATTGTGCATTTTGACTTCCTCTATTACAATCAATATATTCCTCTCACTGTATCATGGTTCTATTTATTAGTACATAATTTAGGTAGGTTTGTTAGATTAAGATTAGGGTCAAAATCAGAATAGAATCTCTGCCTGTCCATGATTTATGATATTGACCTTGCTCGAATTCAAATTACTCAGCTTACATACATATATATTTAGGCAGAATAAAATGTGAAAAATACTCTGGTAAGTGAGGAAACTTGTTACAACAGGAATCAAAAACACCAACTTATTAGGAGAAGTCAGCAGATAAACTGTCCTCCAACATTGCTCTGAATATTATATCCCATTGGCCATATGCTTCAGTTTTCTGAAAGAGGAAATGGCAACCTCTTCAAAATGTGTCAGCTGGCCTAACACATTCTCCTTCACCAAAACACGCAGAGAGTAAAGTTTAAAATTGCTTACATGGTGATGATTAAAAGGACTTGTTGAATGCATGCAGGGAAGGTAATGAGGACTATGTTGGGGGTGGGAGGGGAAGTGCCAATGTTTCTGCGTCTCCCGCTTTGAGGGCTATAGATCAGCATTGAACAAAGCTCTAAGAATTAACGAGGGGCAGTTTAAGAGAACAGTTACCTTCCCCTATCCACTTTGCACCATGGAAACCCTTTCTGTCCCACAGTTCATCCTCGATTCTTAAATTAAATGTAAGTTTGCATTTGTAATACACATGGTTGTCTAATGCTTTGCTCCAGAATCAGTGTTTAAACTTCCCTCTGTATTCCTTCTTGCAGCATCACTTACTGTTAATTCCCACAGTGAAGAGAAAATTCCAAAGCACGTCTCCCTGGCTATATCAGCTGTCTGGATTGGATAATTGAAAATGTAACTATTATTCAAGAAGGATGAGTGGGGCATAAGGAGTACCTAGGATGCTATAGACGTGTCAGGGGAATGTTATAGCAACCTAATATCAGATACAAAGGCCTGGAATTTATGTGTTGGAACAATTCTGGAGCCATTTCAAATTGTCAGATAGGACCTGGTTCTAGTAATCTGACCCCGATACCTGACAATTCCCCAAATTTTCCCTGATACAGGATAAGAGTGTGAGTAACAAGACAGCATTCTGTAGCTCAGCTGGTTCCTGATGTCGCTGGTTCCATTGCAGGGCAAGACATCTCCTAGCCTCCACCCAATTTTCATGCAATCAGGCAAGTTTCTGGATTCATGGACTCTCAGAGCAATTGAAAACCATAGTCTGGGTTCAAGAACTTTTCGAAAGGTAACTTCAAAATCTCTTACCTCTAAACCAACCTATGCCTTCCACCTATGCCCCATAGCCCTTCACTGCCTCCATGCCAACTGATTACTATTCCATGTCCATTCACCGCTATGCATGCATAATGAGGACAGGTGTAAGAATTTCTTCAGTAGAACAGGATGGTTTAATTACACTTGGCTAAGAACCCAGGCTCATAACAAGACTTTCTCAGCAGGTAGTTCTGCTTTGGCATTGGCAAGAACTGTCAACTTTGGTTGGTTGGCATCTTCAATTGGCCAGAATAACTTGTTTTTTCTGTGATCTCCTTTGTCAATGTCTCAGTGTTTATTTTCACAAGATTAAGAGATGTGAAGTGCCTGTTATTGATACTTTTAATGGTCTACCCTATTCCAGCCTATGCTTATCTCCCTGGACTGAAAGTCACAATATTTGGGGACCATTCTTCCTAGGTGGGTCTGGCGAGTTGGAAAATTTATCGACACATGTTATCTATCTTTGTAGCAAAAATCTAGCCCAAAGTAACCAAATACTTGAAGTCATATGAATTGATCAATGAGTCAGTCAGAAGTTGTGAAGGCTTGTCCATGTCTGACTAATCTGGCTGAAAAATGCCAGTTGTGGCATATTTCCAGAAACAGATCTTTGTAATTACTTGAAGAACCATTTTCAGTAGGTGTCATGATGAATGAGAGTGTGGCTTCATCAATGATCAAACCGCAATCTGGTTGAGATCTATATGGTAATAAGTAGCTACAGAAACAGTCCAAAGACTGATCTAAGCACCATCAGGGGGAAGAAAGGTTGAGAGAAAGATAATATGGTAAATATGTGAGTATCTACAAATGGTGCCCATAAGAAATTCCAGAAGGCATCAATGACAGAAAAGATTATTAAAAATGAAAATACACAGCACTGCAGTAACCTTGAGACATGAGCTAGTGATTAGCTGCAGAATACAAAGTAACAGAAATGTTTTCTGATTGTCAAGATGTAGCAAGTGGTGCTCACCATGGATCAGTTCTGGGGCTTCAGATTTCTATTATCTATTATAACATGCAGAAAATGCGCATGAGGCTCATAGCCTCCTCCTGTTACTATGCCCCTTCTGATCTACCCCATTTCTATTAGCATTTAGAAGTTGAATGGGTGTTATAGATTCTGAATTATGTTGTACAATGATGCAGACAAGATGTTAAATCACAGAAGTACAGATGAGAGACACATTTCAGCCTAAGATCAAACTCTGAGAAATTAAATGGCTCCATAATTTTTATCGTCTCAGAATACTGTGACCCAGAGATTCTACCAGGCATTAATCATAAAAAATAATTTATAAAGGTGTGTTTCATAAATGAATGAATCATTTTACCGATTCCAACATGAGCTTCCAGAATCATACTGACATCATTGGCCCCATCACCAATTGCCAAGGTGATGGGATGCTCCTTTGAAGATTTTATCAATTTAACTATCTGCAAATAAGGGTTAAAAGAACAAACATGCTTTAACAATTTGATGTAATTTCAACATCCTTCTATCCCATTATAATACTAAATAAATCTAAAACATGTTAAAGATAGTGACTTGTAAATTCTTCAATTCATTCCCTGTATTCCAACCAGAACACAACTAGCACCCACCTTCACACCTCATTCTCCAACTCGCACCCATTTTTACATCCCATTCCCCAATTGCAACCAACTTTACGTCCCATTCCCCAACCAGCACTCACCCTTATGCCCCATTCCTCAACTAGCACACACCTTTACACGCCATTCCTCAACCCGCACTCGTTCTTATTCCCCATACATCAACTAGCACCCATCCTGAGAATCCATTCTCCAACCAGCGCACACCTTTATGCCCCATTCTCCAACAAAAACACACTTTCACAACCCATTCTCCTACAGCACCCATCTTCATACCTCGTTCTCCAACCCATGCTGACCTCCAGATCTCAAGTGCTATACTAATACTGAAAATGTCAGAAACCATAAAATTACTGAGCTGATTTGGAACATGCATGGACAGAGCAACAGGGTCCTATTTTACCATTTTGATTCTAAGTTCTCGGCGAACTTGAAACTGGGAGTGTTTCAGATTCAACTTATAGACCCATTCTGAGGCATTCTGCCTGAAAAGATGTCAATAATTCTGAACCACGCTGCAGAAGCCTATGGCTGGGGCTTAACGTGCCCGAAACCCTGCAGCTCCGATCGGCACCTCCAACTGTGCATGTGCAAAAAAAAAAGAATGCCTCCCTGGTGTCACATACCACCTCAGCCAGATAATGCCTCCCATGCCCCCACAGACATTGCCCCTACCCTCACAACATTATTGACCCCCTTATCCCCTCATCCCCGCCACCACCCAGTGCGATCGCCCTTCCCCCCACAGATCTCAGGCAGTGTGGCAGTGGATCCCCCTTCCCCTCCTCTGATCTCAGCAGAGTGGCTGCGGACCCCTCTTCCCCGCTCTCAAGCAGAGTGGCAGCAGATCCACCTTCTGCACCTCCCTCCCCCACCGATCTCAACCAGAGAGCCATCGGATGCTCAGCATTTACCCCCTCATTAACTGGAGTGTCCAAATCGGACTTCGGTGAAGCGTGTCTGTTTTGCACCGATTCTGGATGGGCAAACAGGGTGGTAAAGGAGGAAGTGCCGGTAAAGTTGAGTGTACAGCTCATTAAGCCAATTTAAATGCATGCAAATACATGTAAATGGCCGTCATGATTCGAACACGGCCATTTTTGTGCCTTGGTTAAGGGGGAGCTGACGCGGAGGCAATCATGAATCAGGCTACTCCCCTCACGCCTGACTTTACCAACTTTTCGCCCCCAAAAAGGGGGCACAACACAAAGGTAAAACCAGGCCCACAGAGTTAGTATTTTAGGTTGACAATCTTTTGTTATGCTGCCAGACCTGCTGAATATTCCAGTATTTTCTTTTTTATTTCAGATATTCAGCATTCACAGTATTTTGCTTTTGCCGTACTGATGCTACTTGACATAAAGCTTTGTTCCAATAAATCTTTGTATTGCTGTGAGCAGCACCACTAGCGATGCAGCATAAATGCAAAATGTAGGTTTAATAGCTTGTTTTCAAAGGAACATTCGGTGTGATTCCGTGAATACTTAACATATATAATTAACATATAGATAAACATTCAAGACTAACCTGTGCTTTCTGTAAAGGTGCCATTCTGCAACATAAGACTCCACTGCAGTTGCGGCATATTTCCAGAAACAGATCTTTGTAATTACTTGAAGACCCATTATTAGCAGGTTTCATGACGCGTGAGAGTGTGGCTCCATCAATGATCAAACCATAATCATGTAAATCATTCTGAGAAAATCTAAAACAGCATACAACAAACCTGACTTAATTATTCTAAATCTTTATAATTTTGTATGGGAATGTAATACATGGTTACACCACAGGGGACAGTCATTCAGCCTGTTATATTCATGTTGATTCTGCAAGAACAAGTCACCTAGTGCCACTCAATGCCTTCTTCCTATAGTTCTGAATTGTTTTCTTTTTCAGACTTGATCAATTCCTTTTTTGGTGCCTTTGTTGAGTTTAAGAACATAAGAACATAGGAAATCGGAGCAGGAGTAGGCCATCTAGCCCTTCGAGCCTGCCCCGCCATTCAATAAGATCATGGCTGATCTGTTGTGGCTCAGTTCCACTTTCCCGCCTTCTCCCCATAACCCTTAATCTCCTTGCCTATCAAAAACCTATCTACCCGCGTCTTAAATATATTTAGCGAGGTAGCCTCCAACACTTCAACGGGCAGAGAATTCCAGAGATTCACCACCCTTTGAGTGAAGAAGTTTACCTCCACCGTACATTCAGGCAGTGCATTCCAAATCCTAACCACTCACTGCTCGATAATGTTTTCCTCATGTTACCATTGCTTCTTTTGCTAATCACCTTAAATCTGTGCCCTCTGGTTCTCGATTCTGTAATCAATGGTTATGTTACTGGACTACTGGTTCCACCATGACATATGAGGAGTTTAAACAGTTGAGAAAAAAACCTAGAAATAAAAAGCTGAGATCAGTAAACCTGACTATAAAATTATTGGAATCTTGCAAAACTACAACTAATTTTTTGAAAGGGAATCTGTTACCCTTACTTGGTGTGGCCTGTATGTGACTGCAATCCAACTCCACTATTATTGACTCTTAATTGCGCTCTACTGCGACTGCGTAAGTCTTTAGGTTATATAAGAGCTGAAGTAGTAGGAGCAGGAGTTGGCCCTTCAGCCTATCAAGCTTCCTCTGCCATTCAGTGTAATGTTGGCTGATCTGATTGTTGCCTTAACTTCACTTCCCTACCTGCCATCTATAATCGTTGACTCCCTAATGGATCAAAAGTCTGTCTAACTCAGCTTTATTGATCAACCCTCCACAGCTCTATGTGGAAGAGAATGGCAATGACTAGGGTCCCCATCTCTGCCTTAATTGGGAAACTCCACATTTTAAAATTGTGTCCCCAAATTCAAGATTCCTCATAAGGGAAAAGATCTTACCCTGTAAAACCCCCCTCAGAATCTTATATATTTTAATCAGAGTATCAGCTCAACCTGCTCAATCTTTCTTCATAGGACAACCCTATAATCCTAGAAATCAACTTTTTGCTCCCAGTCTGCCTTAGCCAATTCCTCCCTCATCCCGTTGTAGTCTCCTTTATTTAAGCACAAGACACTGGTATTGGATTTTACCTTTTCATGCTCCATCTGTATTTTACATTCAATCATACTGTGATCACTTCTTCCGAGAGGATCCCTAACTGCAGGGTCATTAATTATTCCTGTCTCATTCATAGAATGAGGGGAGATCTCATTGAGATGTATAAGATGATAAATGGGTGGATAGGAGAGAGGTGGAGAGACTCTTCCCGCTCAAAAAAGACAGTAGGACTAGGGGGCACAGCCTCAAGATAAAAGGGGGGCGGTTTAGAACGGAGTTGAGGAGGAACTTCTTCACTCAAAGGGTGGTGAATCTCTGGAATTCTCTGCCCGTTGAAGTGGTGGAGGCTGCCTCGCTAAATATTTTTAAGACGCGGGTTGATGGGTTTTTGATAGGAGAGGGGATTAAGGGTTATGGGGAGAGGGCGGGAAAGTGGAACTGAGCAGCGACAGATCAGCCATGATCTTATTGAATGGCGGGGCAGGCTCGAAGGGCTGGATGGCCTACTCCTGCTCCTATTTCTTATGTTCTTATTATTACACAGGACTAGATCTCGGATAGCTTGCTCCTTCATAGATGCCATTGCATACTGTTCAAGGAAACTATTGTTTGAACTCCTCCTCAAGGCTGCCTTCACTGACCTGGTTTGACCAAACGACATCTAGATTAAAATCCCCCACAATAATTGCCATACCATTTTTACATGCATCATTTTTTCTTTGTTTATTTCTTGCCCACCATGATATTATTATTTGGCGGCCTATAGATTACACCTATCATTGACTTTTTCTCCTATTTGTAATTTCCACCCAATTGGATTAATCCTTTTCCTTCATAGAACCTACATCAACTCTCACTATTGCCCAGAGATCATCTTTAAATATTAGACCTACATCACCTCCCTTACCTTCCTATTGGTCCTTCCGAACAGTTTGATACCCCTAGATAGCTATCTTCCAGTCGTGACTACCCTGCAACCTTGTCTCTCTAATGGCCACTAAATCATATTCATTCGTGATGATTTGTGCCATCAACACATCTATCTTATTTTGAATGCTATGCCCTTATGCTAGTTATTGTGCCTTCTTTTTGAATCCTAACATCTCCATTATTAACATCTCCTGAGTTCTCCTGCCTTTTAACTTTTTTCCCAATTTTCAATGTAGTTGAAACTTCCTCCTCACATGCTAGCTAACCTGATGCTTTGCTTCCCATTAACCATTATACTTCCCATAGTTTTACTTTTTCCTTCTAATTAATAAAAAAAAACTGATCTCCTTTAGTTCAGCCCTTTCACCAAACTTTGTGTTTCCCCAAAGTTTCTGGTAAGCTACATGTGTCTTCCTTTGTGAAGACAGAATCAAAGTACTTTGTTGGACAGCCATTGTTCTCCATTATAAAATGTCCTGTTTTGATTGTAAGGGATAAAGAAACGAGAAGCAGAAATAGGCCATTTGGCCCTTCAAGCCTGCTCCGCCATTCATTTGGATCATGGCTGATCATCAAATTCAATATCCTGATCCCACTTTCCCCCATATCCCTTGATCCCTTTAGCCCCAAGAGGTATATCTAACTTCTTCTTGAAATCATTCAATGTTTTGGCCTCAACTATTTTCTGTGGTAGTGAATTCCACACATTCACCACCCTCTGGGTGAAGAAATTTCTCCTCACTTCAGTTCTAAAAAGTTTACTACTTGTCCTCATCTATGACCTCGTAGTTCTCGACTCCCCTACCATTGGAAATGTTCTTTCTGAATCTACGTTGTTAGAATTTTATATGTTTCTATGAGATTCCCTCTCACCCTTCCAAACTGCAGTGAATATAATGTTCATTGACTTAGTCTCTCCTCAGAAGGACAGCAAAACTGCACACAGTACTCCAGGGGTGGCCTCATCAACAATTGCAGCAGCATATCCCTAGCTCTATACTCATGTCCTCTTGCTTTGAAGGTCAACTTATCATTTGCCTTCTTTACTGTCTGATGCACAAGGACTCCAAGGTCTCATTGAGTATCCACCTCTCTCAATTTACATCCATAATCTGTCTTCCTATTATTGCCATAAAAACTGAATAACCTGACATTTATCCACATTATACTGCATCTGCCATGCACATGCCCCCACACTCGGCCTGCACAAGCCGTGCTGAGACATCTCTGCATCCTCTTCACCGCTCACCCTCCCACCAACTTTGTATCATCTGCAAATTTGGGGATAATACATTTTAGTTTCTTCTTCCAAATCATTAATATATAATGTGAACAGTTGGGGTCCGAGCACAGATCCCTGTGGAAACCCACTAGTCACTGACTGCCAATCAGAAAAAAAACCATTTATGCCAACTCTTTCCTTCCTATCTATTAACCAGCTTTCAATCCATCGCAAGGCATTACTTGCAATCCCATGTGCTTTAACTTTGGCAGTCTGTTATGTGAGATGTTGTTGGACCTACACTTGCCTTCACCAATCTTAACATTTTTGGGTATATTTTATGCAAACTTGACAATCGACCTACTTTCAAAGATGCCAAGCCTCTTAATATTTCCTTCCTCACTTTTTTTTAATTGTATCTTATTCTTCACTCTCTTTCTCCTCAACAAAATATCTGCATTATTTTCCTCATTTGCGAAAACAACCCAAAGTCATTATTGAGAACCATGCCCACATTTTCTACCTCCACACACAGGTTAGCTTCTTGGTCTTTGAGGGGAAATCGCTAAAAAAGTCAAAGCAGCAATTTATTTATCTAGCATTTACTGCAAACTTTAATTTGTACATATAGCATACAAATTAATTCTCACAATCACAACTTGGTAAGGGCCAAAGCCAAGGCAATCCTTCAAATGGATAATGATGTTATTTAATCAGCTAAAGCTCTGCTGCTTTCCACCTTAAATTCCCTCCTTGAAACCCATTTCCTGAACAAGCTTTTGGTGATCCTTTCTAATAATTCATACAAATTTTAAAAAATGCTTTTAGAATGAATGGCTGACTTGATACGAACCCTGAAAAATTTGGCTATAAAAATAGTTGAGAATTTAGTGGATAGAATACACCACAACAGTATAGATATAGAATCAGTTCTAGTGTTTTAAAAGCCAAGATGCATTTGGGAAGGAAAGGTATATGATCAGAAAGCCAAGAAATTGGGGTTGATGATGCATGAGCTGCTAGGCTATAGCCAATTAAACCCTAAAAAGCAAACCCAACTGTGGTGTATGAAACTATCTGTTGAAAAAGTCAATAAACATCTGCATTGGTTTTTACAAGTGATTGGCAAAGTAAAAATGCAGACGTACGAGCAGAAAATATGGAACATTATTAAAGTTAATTGATGGAAACGGAATTAGTTTAACAAAAAGACAAACACATTCTGGGTTGTCACAAGAATTAGAGGAAAGGACTGCAAAGGCCGTGGCCACAATTTTTCAATCCATATTAGAAATACTCTGGGATTGGGCAGTAGCCAATCTTACATCCCTGTTAAATACAGAGTAAGATAAACTGGGTAAGTAAAGATCAGTTGATGCCAATTGTGAGTAAATGGTTAATGATCTTTAGTCATGATCAAGTCTGTGACCATTTAGATATACATGGATTAATCATGGACAGCCAGCCAGAGTTACTTCAAGTGTTTGACGCATTTAATAGAATTTTTTTTTAGAAGTGACTGATTGGATAGGTACGCAGAATACAGATGGATTATGTATAGATCTTCAAAGACTTTATCATGATTGAGAAGGGAAATCAATAACCTATTTTCCAATGATTCTCCAACCACTCTTTCCCTGTTCACTTTATCAAAACTCTTCATCATATTAAAATGCTCTTAAATCTCCTCTTATCCATCTCTGTTCCAGTGAAAATAGTTCTAGTTATCTCAAGTTTCTCCTCATAGCAGCATCTTCCTATCCCTTCATTATCCTGGTTAATTTGTAAGTTCTCAATGGTTTTGTCCTTTTTATAAATTAACTCCTAAAACTGCAGTCTTTAATTGTGGGCTGAATACTATTTCTGTACAAATTTATTATCTCTTACTCTGATATTCCATGTCATGATGTATACTACCCAAAATAATACTCATTTAATAGAAAAACTGCAAAGTATAGATTTAAGATAATTACTACTCACTTTTCATGCAATTACAACATTTAATATTTGTACTCAATGACAAAAAAAGGTAGATTAATTGGGATGCCCACCCTGAATAACTGTCTCTTGGCAAACTATCACTCTGTCTGAGAATTGTTCTGTTCAGATCAAAAAGCACATCATGTAAACTCTGTTCTTCTATTCGCTTAGTTGTCAACTCAAATAGCTGTGTATTTCTTCTGAAAAGCTTGCATGCATAGCATGTGGCTGTAGCTGTTTCCATCTTGTCTCCTGTAAGAACCCAGACCTTCATACCAGCTTTCTGCAAAGCTTCCACAGTCTCAGCAGCTTTGTCTTGCAATCTGAAGAACAATCATATTGAAAGCAGCTTACTTGTTGAAAAATCTAATGCAGTAAGAAGTCTCACAACACCACGAAAAATCTAATGCATAATATCAGCATCAGGCTGCAACTCCACCTGTTGCAATGGAAGAAAACAACTGCCAAAAATTAAAATATGCCCCTTCTTGCAGAACATGAGTGTCTTTATAGATCAGACTTGGTCCAGGTGATCTCCTGAACTGTTTTGGATTGCCTAAGGGAGTCGATGGGGATTTTAACAGAGCGTTCTTTTCTCTCATTGTCTCTGCACATTTGTTATTCGGCAGGAGTTTACATAATTGTAGGATTGATGTGGTGTCAAGGGCTGCAGGAACAGAAGAGTAAGGGGATACACAGAGAGAAGACAATGCCTGGGTGCAATGTAAACCTATGCAAATTCAGGAATTTGGTTCATGTGGAAATTTGGCACAGAAGGGAAAACAGGTGCTTCTTTCACTACCTATTTTCAGCCGGCAGTTGTTGGTGAGTCTTTTTCCTTCTGTCTTCAAGTTTGGAAATTATAACTTGCCATTACTTTTGCAGTGAAAATTAATAACTAATTGTCTAACTAAATAAATAAAGTTAGACGCATGGCAAGGATGGTAGGGCGCCATGACTGCAACATGTGGGAATCTGAGGAATGCACCACAGCTGTGGATAACCCTATCTGCAGAAAGTGTCTGCAGCTTGCGCAACTTTGGCTTAGAGTTGTTGAGCTGGAGTCTGAGTTGCTGATATTGTGGAGCATCACAGAGGAGGACAATTGTTGGATGCTTTATTTCAGAAGGTAGTCACATCCATTAGGTTAGGTTTAGGTTTGGTTAATGGTCAGGAAATGTACGATGTGACTGTGAGTCAGGCATAGGAAGCAGCATGTTGTGATGAAGAAGTCTCATTGTCTGACTTTGTCCAACCAGTTTAAGGTGTTTGCTATGTATGTGGATGAGGAGAAGAACTGCAGGATAGATAGGTAGACGAAGTACACACCATGGTGCAGTATGACATTCAAGCAGGGTGAGCAAAAAGGAATGTGGTGGTGATAATGGTAGTGGATAATTGTGAGGTTACTCACTTTGGTAACAATAATAAGAAGACATATTATTACTTGAATGAGTGTAAATTGAAAGAGATGGGTACTCAATGATACCTTGGGATCCTCGTGCATCAGTCGATGAAGGTATGCACATAGATATGGCAGGCAGTAAAGAAGCCAAATGGTATGTTGGTTTTCATAGCAAGAGGATTTGAGTGTAGGACTGGGATGTTTTGCTGCAATTACATAGGGCGTTGGTGAGACTACATCTGGAGAACTGTGTGCAGTTTTGGGTGTCCTTATCTGAGGAAGTATGTCCTTGCTATAGGGAGAGTACAGTGAAGGTTTAGCAGGCTAATTCCTGGGATGGCAGGTTTGCCATATGAGGAGAGACTAAATTGGTTAGAATTATATTCACTGGCATTTAGAAGAGTGAGAAGGGAAACTTATGAAATTTAGAACCTTATAAAATTCATAGAAACTGATAAAATTCTAACAGGGTTGACAGGGTAGATTCAGAAAGATCGTTCCCAATGGTGGGGGAGTCCAGAACTTGGGGTCAGAGTTTGAGGATAAGCAGTAAACCTTTTAGAACTGAGTTGAGGAGAAATTTCTTCATCCAGAGGGTGGTGAATGTGTGGAATTCACTCCACAGATCGTAGTTGAGGCTAAAACCTCTGATTTCAAGAAAATAGATATAGCTCTTGGGGCTAAAGGGATCAAGGAATATGGGGATCAGGATATTGAATTCAATGATCAGCCATGATCCAAATGAACGGTGGAGCAGGCATGAAGGGCTTTTTTTTTTGTTTTTATGTTTCTATAATGACAGTATAGCCAAGGGGATTTATACAGTTCTTTCCAACCATAGCTGTGAATTCTGAAGCTTGAGTTGTCTGTCCTGTGCCTGAGTTAAGGATTTCTCATTGTAGTTGGAGAGGTATTTGGAGAATTAAGGGGAGGATCCAATTGTCATGGTACATGTCAGTGCCAACAACCTTGATGAGTCTAGGAAAGAGGTTCTGCACAGGGAGTATGAAAAGCTTAGCACAAAATCAAAAAACATCTCTTGACTGTTACTTGAGATATGTACCAAATGGCACAGGGACAAAATTGATTAGAACATTAAGTGTAGGCCTCAAAGACTGGCATGGAAAGAAGGGGTTCTAATTCATGGGTCAATGACATCAGTACGCAAGAAAGAATGAGCTATTTCACTGGGATGGGCTACCTGAAACCAGGCTAGGACCAGTGACCAAGCCAATTGTATAGCTAGGGTGGTGGACAAGGCCTTAAATGAATGGGATAAGGTTCAGGTGAAGGGAGATTTAGAAAGTCAAAGAGAAAGGTTGAGGCAACTTAACAATGTAGCCAATATGAATAGAGGCAAGCTGAGTGAAAGAGAGGAGAGTTTGCCTTAAATTATTCATGTCAAAATAGGTTAAAAAATTAAATTAAAGATTCTTTATCTGATTGCACAAAGCAGATGCAATAAAGATAGATGAACTACAAGAAGGGTAAATATGTTTTGTCACTGTTACGTCAACATATTTGTAAGGTAGTCAATAAATAAGCATTGCATGGTGCACAATATTTCAGCTAGATGCAATGGCAAAGGAGGAGGTAGCCCTTATAGTAAAGGATAGCATTAGTGAGAAAGAATTTGACCTCTGATGGAATGAGTATAGATAGAAATTAGGAATAGCAAGTGGTGGAAAGCACTGGTGGGAGAAGTTTACACGCCTCCTCACTGTAGTTACATCATTGGACAGAACATTAAACAAGCAATTGTTGGAGCTTGTATCAAAGGCAATGTGATAATTATGGGGAGCTTTAATCTTAATATAGACTGGGACAATTAAAATAGCAAGAATAGAGTAGAAAATTAATTTTTAAGTTGGGAACAATCTTGAGCCCACCCTCACTGTCCATGCGAATGCCAAACGGGTCTCAAGATCCGGAAGTCACAGTTCTTGCGGCAAATGTGTGATTTTGGACCTTCCCTGTCCCTCACAGATTCTATTTACATACAAAATGAATATATTTTAATAGTTAACCTGCTCCCTTGATAGATATTGACCTCTCAACATACATTGACAACAGGTCCACCTGCATGTGTCTCCTGGGGGTGGAAAGTTAAGGGGGAAGAGGAACATGGCCAGACAGTGGTGTGGCAATGCCCCCTGGTGCTGCTCCTTGGTACAGGATGGCACTGCCAAGCACAGGGCCCCAGTGGAGCCTCAATGGGGGCGAGGGGGTGTGGGGGATTCATTTAGATGTGGTGGTGGTTGGTAACAGATGGAGGAGCCGGAAACACTGGGAGCATTGGGGAGGAGTTAGGGGGGCAATGATCAAGGGTGGGGTTGGTAGGAGTAGAGAAGTGCCGACTCTGGTGGGGGGTAGGGAGAGGCAGCCCCTGATACCTCTGTGGTGGGCTGTGGGCAAGGTTTACTGTTTAAAGGTACCCTTTAAAGATGGTTCCCCGATCTCTGTGCAGCCAGATTTTGCCAGAGATCCCCCCCCCAACCCTGCCATATGACTGAACGAAAGATGCCCCCTTGTTTTTTGTTTGGCACAGTGTCATAAGATCTCAAGAGAAAAACAGCATGTTTCTCTTCCAAAGGTTCTCTTACCTGAAACAACACTGACATTTTTTAGATTTAGCCTAATTTAACCCTTTTTCAAATTTAGCCCAATGTTTTCATGACAGTTTTCTGGAGCAATATATTATGGAACTGAACAGAGATAAAGCTATCATAGCTTAATATAGTGTAATGAGGCAGTGTTGATTAGTAATGTGACAGTGAACGATCCACTGGGAAATAATGATCATAACATCGTTGAATTTCATATTAAGTTTGAAATTGACATGCTCCAATCATAACAAGTAGCTAAAATTTAAACAAAGCCAATTGTATGTGTAGGTATAAGATAAAACTGGCTAAGGTTAATTGATTAATAGATTGAAAGGTGTGGCAGCAAACAAACAGTAGAATATATTTAAAAAAACAATTTCAAATGTTCAACCAAAATACAATCCATTGAAAAACACACACTCAGCAAAATAGTCATCCACAGCTGATTCAGAAAGTTCAGGCTAGTATTAGATTTTGAAACAAGAAAGCTTGTAATGTTACAAATAGCAGTAACAAGTCTGAGGATTCAGAATATTTTAGAAACCAGAAAAGCACCACAAAAATTGATAGAAAGGGTAAAAAACAGCATCTGAGTAAACTAGCTAGAAATATAAAAACAGATAATAGAGTTTCTTTATATGAAAGGAAGAGAGTAACTAAACTCAGTGTTATTCCCTTAGAAACACAGACAGGAGAAGTTGTCATGGGAAATGAGGGATGAGGCATTGAACAAATATTTTTCCTCTGTTTCACAATAGAAGCCACAAGTTTCATATTAGAAAAAGAGGATAACCTCAGGGTTAAAAACAGTCAGGGAATTAAGGAAATTAATATCAGCAGAGAAAAAGTATTGAGGAAACAAAGGGGACTAAAATCCAACAGATCCCCTCCATCTAATGGTTTCCTGACATTCAGGAACTTCAGGTTGGAAGTTGGCAAATGCACCACTGCTTTTCAAGCAAACAGGAGAGAAAAAAAGAGGGAGCTACAAGCCAGTTAGCCTAACATCGATCACTGAGAAAATGCAGGAATCTATTATGAAGGAAGTCTTAACAACATACTTAGAAAATCAAAGTATGGCACAGAATTTTCCTAAAAAACAACCAGGTGTCATAAAGATGAGAATAACAGAGCAATCTGTGCCTGTACTGTAGCAGTGGAGGTCTAAATACGCCAGTGAGCCTGGCCTCAGAGTGCTCGGGCGCTGCTTTGTGAGGGCACCTTGATCTCACAGTACACGAAGCCCCCTCCCTTTCCCCAAAGGCATCAGGACCCCTCCACCAGGCACAGCCCTGACTGCCCTCCCTCTATCTCCCCCTGCCCCCCCATCTGCAGCATGCTCCCCCACCCACTCCCTGACATGGGTTACCGGCATCAGTGCCTTCCCGTTGGGACCCCATCATGACCACTGTCACGGCTCCCCCCACAGCCACGCAAAGCCGATTGAGGCCCCCAGCTATGTTCTGGGATGGGTGCAATCTGCACCAGGTGCAGCGAGGTGGGAAAATTCTCCCCATGATTTCAGAAAAGGAAAGTTCTGTTTGACAAATTTATAACAGTTTTTTGAGGATGTGCGAGGAAACAGATTTTATCTTTCAAAAGACAATGAATGAGGTGTCATACAGAGAGTTAACAGGCAGGATACAGGCTCAAGAGGTGTGGGGTACTTTATTAGAATGGAAGGAGGTGTCGTTAACTGATAGGAAGCAGAATGTGGTCATAAAGGAGCATTTTCAAGTTTGTAGGCTATGACTAATGAAGTATCACAAGAATCAGCCCTCCAATACATATATAGTTTCTGGGTTCGATATAAGACTTAATTAAGTTGATTTTAATTCAGATCCTAAATATAATGCTCACATTTCATTCTATTAATGATGGCAGATTTAAAAAAAAAGTTTGAAACTGTCCCTTTCTGACCTGTCTTCCACAGCTGTTGCTCCTAACAAATCAAGGTCTCTTTCAACCACATCATAAGCTTCAGCAAGCTTCCTGTCACGTTCCTGGAGGGCTAGCTTTGCATTCTGAAGGACCGTATGGATAGTGTCATATTCTTCGCAGGTAAGGAATTTGTAGGCCACACATAAGGTCCTCAACCCCTCCTGAAATTGATAGAACTGCATTAAATACCAAAGTAATTACACTGAAAGCAAGAGGATGGAATTTTCCAAAGACTGCATGTAGTGCTGGATTAGGCGGGAAAAGCTGTGTAAAACTCACTGGTCTCACCTGAATAAACAGCACCCTGTGCAATTCCAATGCGCTGTTGAGGATCACAGTAAAAAGTCTGACAACACCAGGTTTTAGTCCAACCTATTTATTTGATAATATTCTCACAAGCTTTCGAGGGGTTACCCTCTTCGTCAGGTGAATGGAGAGTTCTGGCCTCAGACAGAGCATATAAAGCACAGACAGTTTAGAGATTACTGATTAAAATGTTTAAACTGGACTGTTGAGGATCGGCAGGGTGGGGAGGCTAAACTACATTAAACTGAACCAGGGGCAGGGAAGATCTCAAACTGAGATCTCACTAGCACAAATTCCATTTGGTTCTCCCGCAAAGTTTAGCGGACATTCGGGATTTGTGACTGCAGTGAACAGGACCACTTGATTTTGCCCATAGTGGGTGGCCCCTGCTGCATGTTACAGAATTACAGTAACGCACGCATTTTACAATGTAACAACTTCAGCATTCAGACACAGCACTCGGCTTAGCAACAATTTTATATTAGTTGTTTCTAACTGTTACATCTGCTCACACGTCTTCAAACATCTGCAAAATTTTAGATATTGAAAATTTATAATGTGAATAAAGCACAAGAATAAATTATTGTCAAATAATCTGGGAACACAACAAAAGTCTAGACGAGAAAAGGTTATTTTCGTCCGAAATGTGGAGTTTTTTCAAGGAGCAGCTACTGCGAGTCCTTGATATGTATGTCCCTGTCAGGCAAGGAGGTATTGGTCGAGCTAGGGAACCGTGGTGCACTAGGAAAGTTGATTCGCTGGTTAAAAAGAAAAAGGAGGCTTATGTCCGGATGAGACTTGAGGGCTCAGATAGTGCACTAGAGAGCTTTAGATTGGCTAGGAGGGAGTTAAAGAGAGAGTTAAGAAGGGCTAAAAGAGGACATGAGAAGACTTTGGCTGATAGGATTAAGGAGAATCCTAAGGTGTTCTATAGATATGTTAAGAACAAAAGGTTGGTTAGGGCAAGATTAGGGCCAGTTAGAGACAGCAGTGGGAATTTATGTGTGGAACTGGAAGAGATTGGAGAGGCATTGAACCAATATTTCTCTTCGGTGTTCACGCAGGGGGACATAAATGTAGCTGTGGAGAACACTGGGTTACAGGGTTGTAAACTGGACAGTATTGAAGTTGAAAAGGAGGATGTGCTAGTTATTCTTGAGGGTTTGAAAATAGATAAGTCCCCTGGGCCGGACGGGATCTACCCTAGGATTCTCTGGGAGGCAAGGGAGGAGATTGCAGAGCCTCTGGCTCTGATCTTCAGGTCGTCGTTGGTCACCGGTAGAGTGCCAGAAGATTGGAGGACAGCGAATGTTGTCCCATTGTTTAAGATGGGGAACAGAGACTTCCCCGGGAATTATAGACCAGTGAGTCTTACTTCTGTTGTGGGTAAGGTTTTAGAAAAAATTATTAGGGATAGGATTTATAATTATT
Organism: Carcharhinus amblyrhynchos; assembly: GCF_965287045.1. Taxonomy (NCBI): domain Eukaryota; kingdom Metazoa; phylum Chordata; class Chondrichthyes; order Carcharhiniformes; family Carcharhinidae; genus Carcharhinus; species Carcharhinus amblyrhynchos. Next base: position 621,192 of record NW_027649820.1, on the reverse strand, counting down.
TGGAGAGTAATGAAATGATTAGAGATAGTCAGCATGGTTTTGTGGAGGTTAGGTCGTGCCTTACTAACCTTATTGAGTTTTTTGAGAAAGTGACCAAAGAGGTGGATGGGGGTAAGGCAGTTGACGTGGTGTATTTGGACTTTAGTAAGGCGTTTGATAAGGTTCACCATGGAAGCCTTCTGCAGAAATTGCAGATGTATGGGATTGAGGGTGATTTAGGAAATTGGATTAGGAATTGGCTGGCGGATAGGAGACAGAGGGTGGTGGTTGATGGTAAGTATTCGACATGGAGTTCAGTTACGAGTGGTGTGCCTCAGGGATCTGTTTTGGGGCCACTGCTGTTTGTAATTTTTATAAATGATCTGGATGAGGGTATAGCTGGGTGGATTAGTAAATTTGCTGATGGCACCAAAGTCGGAGGTGTGGTAGATAGTGAGGAAGGGTGTCTTAGTCTACAGGGAGACTTGGTCAAGTTGCAGAGCTGGGCCGAGAGGTGGAGGATGGAGTTTAATGCGGAAAAGTGTGAGGTAATTCACTTTGGCAGGAATAATGGATGTGTAGAGTATAGGGCTAACGGTAGGACTCTGAATAGTGTGGATGAACAGAGGGATCTAGGTGTATGTGTATATAGATCCCTGAAAGTTGGGAATCAAGTAAATGGAGAAAGCTAGCACGAGGGGGCATAGCTTTAAATTAAGGGGTGGTAGTTATAGGACGGATGTCAGGGGTAGGTTCTTTACCCAGAGGGTGGTGAGGGATTGGAATGCCCTGCCTGCTGCAGTTGTAAATGCGCCTAGTTTGGGGGCGTTTAAGAGATCCGTGGACAGGTTTATGGATGGAAAGGGTTTGGTTTAGGTTAGAGGGTCATTGTTTTTTAACTGGTCGGCACAACATCGTGGGCCGAAGGGCCTGTTCTGTGCTGTTGTTAGGAAGGCATACGGTGTCTTGGCGTTTATTGGTAGGGGGACTGAATTTAAGAGCCGCAGCGTCATGTTGCAACTGTACAAAACTCTGGTGCGTCCGCACTTGGAGTATTGTGTGCAGTTCTGGTCCCCACATTATAGGAAGGATGTGGAGGCTTTGGAGAGGGTGCAGAGGAGGTTTACCAGGATGTTGCCTGGTATGGAGGGGAGGTCCTATGAGGAGAGACTGAGGGATTTGAGGTTGTTTTCATTAGAAAGAAGGCAGCTGCGAGGGGACCTTATTGAAACATTTAAGATGATCAGAGGTTTGGATAGGGTGGACAGTGATAGCCTTTTTCCTCGGATGGAGAAAGCTAGCATGAGGGGGCATAGCTTTAAATTAAGGGGTGGTAGTTATAGGACGGATGTCAGGGGTAGGTTCTTTACCCAGAGGGTGGTGAGGGATTGGAATGCCCTGCCTGCTGCAGTTGTGGATGCGCCTAGTTTGGGGGCGTTTAAGAGATCCGTGGACAGGTTTATGGATGGAAAGGGTTTGGTTTAGGTTAGAGGGTCATTGTTTTTTAACTGGTCGGCGCAACATCGTGGGCCGAAGGGCCTGTTCTGCGCTGTAATGTTCTATGTTCTATTTCCAGTTCACTGAAGATCATATTTCCTGCAAGGAGAAACTTCCTTTCACATTTCGTACCCAAATGCTTCACAGTCGATGAGGTCCAGTTTCTGTTGATAAAAATATGCTGATGTCAACACCATTTGTCCACCATACATGGTGGCTGCTGTGACCAAGAAAAGACCAGGACCGGGGTCATTGTTGGAGTAGGGGTGTTTAATACAAACGCGCATTCATTATTAAACTGGGTCATAGATTTCCACATATATAATTTTGATGAACAGTATTGTTGCCAGAGCCAGACCTGGAACCAGTTTACAAACAAGAAGAATCCAAAGGTAGAATGAATGTTGTCCAGTTTCACCCCAATGTCCTCCACAGCACCAGTTATCAAAGGTTGGAACCTCCTTACCTGGGAATGAATCATTGAAGCCCAAACAGATACAAAGAATAGCAAGTTCTATCAGAGTATCGAATGGCTTCGCAGGTTCGACAAGCTGTGCAGTCAAATTCTGCTTTGGTTCCTTATCTTGTGTTTATTCTGTTCCCACTTCCTCCTGAAACTTAGCACCTCTAATTTATTCTGACATCCATTTGTCCAAATTATTAATTTGTTGTTGTAATTCTCAACATTGACAGTTCACTTCACAGTTTGTCATGATTCTTATTTTTGAATCATCTGTAAATTTTGACTTGGCTCCTTGAAGGCCCAAGCTCATTTCATTGGTGCTATTGCTGCAGCTCTGCACTATTCACAGTGAGTCAATCGTTTGATGCTTAACCACAAAGACTTATAGTCATAGAGAGATACAACATGGAAACAACTTTTTGACCCAACTCATCCATGGCTGCCAGGCTTTCTCAACTGAATTAGTCCCATTTGCCTGCATTTGGCCCACATTCCTCTAAACCTTTCCCATCAATGTACCTGTCCAAATGTCCTTTAAATGTTGTAATTGCAACTGCCTCTACCACCTCCTCTGGCAGCCTATTCCATATTCGTACCACCCTCTGTGTGAAAAAGTTGCCCCTCAGGTCCCTTTTAATGGGAAAAGGCTCTTTAAAATGTTAACATAACTGGGAAGTTTTAACAATCAGCAAAGATGGGATTTTTTTATCTAGAAAAGGGTATGCTGAGAGGTGATCTGAATGAGGCCTTTAAGGCTGTGATAAACTACAAGTGAAGAAGATGTTTCCACTAGTGGGAAGCAAGATTTGTAAATCCAGGGGCTGTAAATGTAAAATCATCACTAATAAGTCTGGTATGGAATTCAGCAGCAACATCGTTAATCAGAGAGTGGGGGGAACGTGGAACTCACTGCCACAGGAAGTGGGTGAGATGGATTGTACAGATACATTTAAGGCGAAACTGAATAACACAACATGCTTGAAACATCAGACCTCATCTGTGGCAAGGATTTTCTGGAATTGCTGCAGTGAAGGGAATTTTGGCGGAGCACCAAATTCTCTCTTCTCGCTGGTAGCAGGGGAGGGACAATCTAGATCAGAGAATCCTACCCATGAGGGCAAAAGGGATAGAAGGCTTTTCTGATAAGGTGAGATGAAGGAGAGTGGGAGGAGGTTCACATAGAACACAAAAAAAAACATAGTCCTGATGGGTTGAATGACCTGTTTCTGGGCTGTAAATCTACACAAGTACAATTGTCTGAGCCCTGTCCAAATTCCCACCACTTCAGTACAACACTATTAATCCACAAATTTTGTGGGAACAGACTTGCATTAATCAGTAACTCTTTCCTTCAATCTATACTACCTAAACTCAGAGAATAGTTAGAATAGTTCAAGGTTTAAGGCAGAGCAAACCTGAAGACATTTGAAACCATTTTTAAGACGACTTAAAGCAGCACCCAAAACTGCCTCGACATACCACTGCATTCTGCTGCACTCTTTGCCTGATCATGTCCAGCTTTCCCTCCTTCACTCTGGGGAAAATGGATGAATCAGCTCCTTTACAGAAAAGGATTATTTCCCCTGTTTAAGAGAAAAAAATGTGCATGTTAATTAAATATTTTATAATATTTTGAACCGCATATGGATACAACCAATGATAGGTTTTGTTTCAGCCTGTTCAACAGGAACACTGATCCTGCAACCCATTCTAGAAACTCGGCTTGGCAAAGTAAATCATTTATGATTTCCCACAGATCACAAATTTATAACTTTCACTTCCTGATCTCACCTGATGAAGACCCACTAACATGCTTGTACTGGATTCAATCACACCCACACACATGTAGCTAATACAATGCCATCCATGCATCATCTGTACTTGATATAATTCCATCTACACACAGGTACTTGAAGCAATGCCATTTCTGACTCGTTCCTAAAACAGTCTCATCTATTGTCAAGAAAACCTGTCAAGAAAAGTCAAGAAAGTGCAATATTTTTCTGTTAGTAGTATTTTTAAACTGTTAGGGTGTGTGAGTGTAATTAAAGCAAGGGAAAGTGCGATTGTGTGAATCAAAACTATGGGTTTGATATGGTAATGCATTTAGCAATACTTCAAACAGATGTTCACATAAAGTCATTTAAAAGGATGGTTACAAAACAGGAATAGATTGGAATGGGTTAGAGCCATAGAGTTGTAAAGCAGAGCAAGAGGCTCTTCAGCCCAACATATCTGTGCCGGCCATCAAGCACCTATTTATTCTAACCCAGTTTCTACCACTTGGTTCATAGATTTATATGGTTTGGTGCTTCAAGTACCCATCTAAATGCTTCGAGGATTCCTGCCTCTGCCACCCTTTCAAGCAGTGAGTTCCCGATTCCTAGCACCACAGAATCACACAATTACACAGTGTGGAAGAGGACCTTTGGCCCATCGAGTCTGCACTGACATGTGAGAAACACCTGACTCACCTATCTAATCCCATTTTACTAGCACTTGGCGCATAGCCTTGAATGATATGATGTGATGTGCTAAGTGCTCATTCAGGCATTTTTTTAAGTACATGAGGCAACTTGCCCATATCACTCTCTCAGACAATGCATTCCAAACCATCACTACCCTCACCTCGAACTCCCACATGACTGACCCTTCAGCTAAAGGGAACAGTTGCTCCTTACCCACTCTGTCCATGCCCCTCATAATCTTTTACACCTTGATCAGGTCGCTCCCTCAGTCTTCTCTCCACACCATGACTACTATCGACACCGCAAACTGCCGGATCCAAGTGGAGAGGATCTCCAAGAAGATTGTGCATATTGACACAGACATCAAGTTTTTACAAAGATGCAAGAAAGCAGCCACTCACATTGTCTGCATCTTTAAGACTTGAGCTGTTATATGCTGTGTCTGAGGTCAGAACTCTCCATTCACCTGATGAAGGGGCAAACCCTGAAAGCTTGTGAGGTTACTATCAAATAAATTGGATGGACTTTAACCTGGTGTTGTGAGACTTCTTACAATGAAAACAACCCAGCCTATTCAACCTCTCTTTGTATCTTAAATGCTCCATCCCATCATTCTGGTGAATCCTCTCAAGTGCAATCACATACTTTCTATAATGTGGTGGCCAGAACTGCATACAGAATGTCAACTCTGGCCTTACCAAAGTTCTACACAACTCGAACATGACCTCTCTGCTTTTGTAATCTATGCCTCGATTGATAAAGGCAAGTGTTCATATGCCCTTTTCACCACCCTACTAACATGCCCTTCTACCTTTAGAGGTCTGTGGACAAACACGCCAAAGTCCTTTAGTTCTTCAGAGTTTCCCAGCGTCATGATATTTATTGAGTACTTTCTTGTCAAATTACTCCTTCCAAAGTGTATCACCTCACTTTTCAGGATTAAATTCCATTTGCCAATTATCTGTCCATCTGACCACCTTGTCTATATCTTCTTGCAGCCCAAGACACTCAAACACACTGTTAACTACCTGGCCAATCTTTGTGTCATCTGCAATTTACTAATCCTATGCCCCCAACCCCGCCCCACATAGTCATCAATGTCATTTATAAAAATGACGAATATAGATCCCTATGGTCTGTCACTTGACACTGGCTTCCACTCACTAAAGCAGCATTCTTTCATCACTCTCTGTCTCCTACAATTGAGCCAATTTTGAATCCATCTTATCAAATCACTCTGCATGAATGTGCACTTGCCTTCTTTAAAAGTCTCCCATGTGGAACCTTGTCAAAAGCTTTTCAGAAATCCATATGAAGTACATCAACTGCACCTGCCTCACCAACACACATGGTCACCTCCTCAAAAATTAAATTAAACTTGTTAGGCATGACTTCCCTCTGACAAAGCCATGTTGACTATCCCTGATCAAACCTTGCCTCTCCAAGTGCAGGTAGATTCTCTCCTTCAGGTTTTTCTCTTAAAAGTTTCCCTAATGCTGGTCTGTAGTTCCCGGCTTATCTCTACAACACTTCTTAAATAGTGGAACCACATTAACCGTTCTCCAGTCCAGTGGCACCTCCCTGCAGAAAGACAGAAATTAAAAATTTGGACCAGAGCCTCTGTTGTGTCCTCAAAAGCCTCCACGTCCTTCTGATAGTGTGGCGACCAGAATTGTACGCAATATTCCAAATGTAACCTAAGTAAAGTTCTACACAGCTTCAACATGACTTATTAATTTTTATACTCTATGCTCCAACTGATGAAGGCAAGAATGCAATTCATCCTCTTGACCACCTTATCCACTTGTGTTACCACTTACAGGGAATTGTGAACCTGTATACCTAGATCCCTCTGTATATAATGCTTCAAAAGGTTCTGCCATTTACTGCATACTTCTCTCCTGCATTAGACTTTCCAAAATGCATCAGCTTACACTTGTCCAGATTAAAATTCCATCTGCCATTTCTCTGCCGACTACTCCAGCCTATATATATCCTGCTTATTCTCTGACAATCCTCCTCATTATCTGCAGTTTCCCCAATCTTTCTGAACATAACTGGTCACAGATCTCCTGTCAGAAAAACACCCTTCCACCACTGATCTCTGTCTGCCGTAGAGTCATAGAGGTTTACAGCGTGGAAACAGGCCCTTTGGCCTAACTTGTCCATGCCGCCCAGTTTTTACTACTGAGATAGTCCCAATTGCCCTCATTTGGCCCATATCCCTTTGTATCCTTCTTATCCATGTAACTATCTAAATGCTTTTTAAAAGACAAAATTGTATCCAGCTCTACTACTGCCTCTGTCAGCTCATTCCAAACACTCACTACCCTCTGTGTGAAAAAAAATTGTCCCTCCCTTTTATATCTCTCTCCTCTCACCTTAAACCTATGCCCTCTAGTTTAAGACTCCCCTGTCTTTAAGATGTTGACTATCTAGCTGATCTATGCCCCTTATGTCAGAGACCTCTGTAAGATCATCCCTAAGCATCCTACGCTTCAGGGAAAAAAGTCCTAGTCTATCCAGCCTCTCCTTATAACTCAAGCCATCAATCTCAGTAGCATCCTAGTAAATCTTTTCTGCACTATTTCTAGGTTAATAATATCCTTTGTATAATAGGGTGGCCAGAACTGTACACAGTGTTCCAAGAAATAAAGTTAAAGTCAAAGTTTATTTATTAATTCCAAATAAGGCTTATTATTAACACTATAATGAAGTTACTGCGAAATTCCCCTGGTCGCCACAGTCCAGCGCCAGTTCAGGTCAATGCACCTAATCAGCGTGTCTTTCACAATGTGGGAGGAAATAAGAGCACCTGGAAGAATCCCACGCAGACATGGGGAGAGTGTGCAAACTCCATACAGACAGTGACCTAAGCCAGAAATTGAACCCAGGTCTCTGGCACTGTGAAGCAACAGTACTAACCACTGTGCTACCATGCCTTACTTCAACAAGAGGTCCCAACTCCTGCATTCAGTGTTCTGACCAATGAAACCAAGCATGCCAAAAGCCTTCTTCACCATCCTGTCCACCTGTGACTCCACTTTTAAGGAACTATAAACCTGTACTCCTAGCTCTCTTTGTTCTATAACTCTTCCCAATGCCCTACCGTTAACAGAGTAGGTCCCACCTGATTTGATCTACTGTGAGCAACAGGTAAAGATGCTGTTAACACATATATCTGTACACCATAGAGAAATAGCATAAAGTTAGGTAGACTGGATATAGTCAGGCACATTGATAACCCACATTATGGAAACAACTGTGATTTTAGTCACAAACATAGGCCATAAAATTCGCTGCTGCTAACAGAGCAATAGTCAGGGACAATAAAAAGACTGCCTGCGGTGTAGGAATAACACCAGATGCGTGGGTCCAAGTTATAAAAAGCAAATGGTATACAAGATGTGTTGTTTCTACAACTAAGCATAAAAGGGGGAAAAAGGTCACTGAGATAGTCGGGACAGCAGTGATTAAGTTGGCAAAGGATTGATTACCGCCAATCTGAACTGGACATGTAACAGTGTTGGATAAGATGGATGAGTTTACTAATGCACTGTTGTGATAACAGAAGACATTGTTAGATGGGGAGTAGAGGGGATGGAAACTTGGGGCACCTCGAGCCAATAGGGAAATGACAACACATAGATGGGACAGGGACCACCAATTAGGGGAGAACAACACATTGCAAAGCCATTACAATGCTTGTAAAAAAGTATAAAAATGTGCTGCAAATCGATGTAAGGTGTGCCTATTTTATTGGACACCCAGTCTTGCAAGAACGTTAAATAAAATATTTTGCTCCTTCAGAACTTGACTTGACTAAATTGTTTAACTGTGAGCTGCGTTTCTCGCAACTGGGGGCTCGTCCGGGATCCTAACATCCCTGGTAGGGAGGTTGCCGGTGACGACTGGGAAGATGCGTCCCGTTCCACATTGAACGGTCCCAGGTGCTCATCGGTGGGCCTCTCTGCCACTGACTGCTGAGAATCCTAGGAAAGTTGTTCTGAACGAGTAAGGGGGAAACGATAGGCACCGTCGTGTGGTCGGGCAACGCTGTGCACGGACCAAGGTAAGAAAATTGACTTTTAAGTATTGCCTTGGCGACCGGGTCGTGGTAGGTAAACCATGGGAAATGGGGGTAGTAGGAAAAAGTCCCCCAGGAAAGGTGCCGGGAATGGGGCCCCAGGGAACATCCCGCCAGAAAGTCCTTTGGGAAGGATGTTGGAAGATTGGGATTCTAGTACTAGTACTAGGGATAAAAACAAGACGACAATGATAAAATATCGTTGTTTTGTTTGGGCGAAGGAACCAATCAGAAGTCCGTCCGTCTTCTGGCCAAAGTACGATTCGGATGAGGATTGGGTTTGTCAGATTCTTAATATATATGTGAGACAGAAGCAGCCGGTGTCCCAGAAAGAAATTGACTATGCAAGTTGCTGGATAATGTTAATTTAGGGGCTGTGGGGGAGGTCCAACAACACCTAGTATGTGATGAGGGAGCAGAGGAAAGTAGAATAAGGGAGGTGCCCCTAGAGGCACTGGAGTTTGTGGATGGGTCACGAAGTATATAGATGGATCAGCATGAATGGGATGGACCTACAATTGGTCTGAGCAGAAAGAGCAGAGAGAAGTATGTCAGCGGAACTGGGAACCCTGACATAGGCTTTTACTGAGGTACGGGGAGAGCGCTAATAGCGGTTATGTATTTGGAATTGTGCATGACTATATGACTATTTGAGGGAGAAAGGGATTTGTCACGACATGAGGCACCCGAATCAAACATGGTCAAATTTATTAGAGGCCAGTGAGCTCCTATCAGTAAAGGGTTAAAAAGAGACAAGCAGGCTGACTCTGTATGGTGCAGAGAGAGAGAGGGTGTAACTGTGTAATTGAGACCCTCATGTGATGTAATAGGTATAGCCAATCAAAGTGAATTGCTTTAAGTTTAATAAATTATGTAGGGATCGGACAGAGATTTGAATTCTGCCAAGTGGGAAAGGTGGCATTACATTGCATCTTAAAGTTGTAAGGAGAGTTAACCATTTAGGCACACAGTAGATTTGATTTTGTACTTGTCTGTGTTGGTTACAAAGGCAGAGCTGTAGAAATAATTAAACATGTAGATTGCACATTAGAATGCTTTCAGTATTTCTTCGTGCATCTGTGCTCCAAGTGATGTTTTGTTTTATTGTACCAGAATTGTAAGAATGTGCAAGGGTCTCGATTTAGTGAGGATATTTAAAGGTGATAAAAATAAATCTTATTTTGGATTTTCTGAATCAAGCTTTTGTTAAATAAACTGCTGTACTTTGACTCACAATTAGTCTCAGAGGTATCTTTACCTACAACAATTGGTGCCGAAACCCGGGATCTGTTTACGGGTCCGGTTGAATGGCCACAACCAGAGCTCCGGAATAGATTACCGAATTTAAGGGAATGAATCAAAGTACAGTAGGTGCTCATCTGTGATGAAAAAGTGTGAGAGTGTGTGAGAGGTCTGAGCTGAGCACATACAGACAAGGAGGCATCTGTCTTTCCACCCAGCCTTAGACCAGTTGTTAAGAGGGGTAGCCCCCTACGTGAAGCTCAGGAGTTTGAAGTGGGTGTAAAGGCTAGAGAAGGATGCCTGGGATGTGATGTTCAGATGTGAGTAAGAAAGAATCTGTCTGAGTGGTACGGAGGGCACTAATCACCCCGATAGGTATCACCGGACTGTGATAAGAGCGACCTAGGGGTGGGATCCATTTCACCCACTAGATCAACAATGGAAATGATTGGAAAAAGGACAGAACTAAGAAAATTGGAATTCTCTTAGTTTGAATTAATTAAACAGGTTTAAACCGGATTAATTGAACAGGTCTCAGTCTTGGGTAAAAAAAAATGGGCTGACAACAAGGAGAGAATTAAAACGTCAGAATCACAGACTAGAGAGTTAGAATAGAGAAACCAAACAAAGAAAATAGCAGTATTGTTAATACATCAGTTAGCTGGACTAATTGAACAAGTAGTCACTTCCACTAAGAAGTGGAGTGGGGATAAAAAGATTAAGGAATTAGAATTCAGAGTAAGGGAACTGGAGAAACAAAACCAAGTGTTAGAAGACTACTGCAGGGGGACATTACCTCCCTACCCCGGCAGTATGACCATGAAACTCACAGCGCCCGGGGGCGACTTTGATACTGAGGAGAAGGTCTGTAACCTTGCTCCGGTAACGAGGGGAGGAACAGTGAATAATCCATTGACCAATTTAAATCCTTCACACCAGGGAAAGACATCAGATCCTAGTGTCACTGGGAAAACTCCAGCCCTGGAGTTCAAATGCCAAATGTTGGTATTATCATTGTCCCACAAAGTATTTACAGTATTAGATATAGCTCACGAGTTCTCGTCCATCCCCTTGAACTTTAACTCACAGGATAAGTTTTTCTTCATAGTAGGCGATAAGCACAGGTGTTATATTTGGGACATTTAATATCCCAAGGGATCAAGGAGATGCCCGTGGACAGGCTAGCCGATGAAATAGCAAAAGAGGCAGCCCTAAACCCACAACCAATGAGGATGCAGGCCCTTATTCCCCTAATGCCTCGTGGATTGAATCCAATCTTTACAGAAAAGGGAAAAGAGGAGCTGACTGAGATGGGAGCCAGGGAAACTGAGGAAGGAAAATGGGTACTGCCAGTTGGAAGAGAAATGGTGAATAAACAAGTAATGAGGGAAATCATGGCCCACTTACATCAGGGAAGTCACTGGGGAGCCCAAGCCATGTGCGATATAGTACTGAGAAAATATGGTTGTAAGGGAATCCATACTATAGCAAAGCAGGTCTGTGGGGGATGCATAATATGTAAAAAAGTTAATAAAAAGGCGCTGCGAAAACCCCCATTGGGAGGAAGGGAACCAGGCCTCAGACTGTTTCAGAGTATCCAGGTAGATTACACCGAATTGCCCTTGGTGGGAAGGTTAAAATACATCTTGGTCTTAGTTAATCACTTGAGCGGATGGGTGGAGGCATACCCGATGGCCTCAGCAACCTCAGGGGGGGTCTCGAAGGTTATACTCAAACAAAGTGCCTAGATATGGTTTGGTAGAGAATGTAGATTCTGACCAGGGAAGCCATTTTACATCAAAGGTGCTACAAGGGATAATGAAAGGATTAGGAATATCATGGGATTTTCACACACCCTGGCATCCACCCTCCTGTGGACGGGTGGAACGAATGAACCAGACCCTTAAAAAGCATTTATCTAAGCTGATAATAGAAACGAAACTCCCTTGGACCAAGTGCTTACCAATAGCCCTTTTGCGTATCCGTACAGCTCCTCGAAAACATTTGGGTTTATCCCCCTATAAAATGCTGTTTGGACTGCCTTATATGGGAGCAGCCGGGGAGTTACCTGTTCCTGAAATGAATGATCAATTTGTAAAGAAATATATACTGGGTCTGTCCTCCTCGATATCTTCCCTTAGGAAACAAGGATTATTGTCGCAGACTCCACCCCTCGGCTTCACGGTACATACAATTCAACCAGGAGATTGGGTCCTGGTAAAGTCATGGAAAGAAACTAAGCTGCAACCGGAATGGGAGGGACCATATCAAGCACTCCTAACAACTGAGACAGCAATCAGGACTGCTGAAAAGGGGTGGACACATCATACTAGAATCAAGGGACCGGTAAAACCTCCAGATAATTCCAACACGTGGAAGGTCGAACCAACTGAAGAACCTTTAAAGCTGAAATTTAAAAGACTCTAAATAATCAATTTTTTGTAGCGGCGTGAGCGCGGGAAAGGAACTGTTTTGAATTAAGTTTTCTCCTAAAAGGTAACGGGAAAGGGATAGAATGGAAGGGATAATCTGGATAATGCTCTCCTTCCTCTTGTCCCAGGGAGTCCTTACAAGTATGGGATATAATTCAGATAAGTTAGAAGAGGAAAAGGGAAACACTATGAGCTCAGTTACGGTTCTGGATCTCCCTACAACACAGGTGGTAGAGACTGACCTATGTTCTTTAGTAGTATGTGGAGATCTGGTGAGCCAGCGAAAATATTCGGTAGAATCCTTACAATTTTATGCTGATGGAAAGTATCCTTGGGGTAAACTCCCTTCCATAATATCCCTTCATCAGAAACATATGCAGCCAAGATCAGAATGCCTAGACAAGAAATGCAATCCCACATATATATATAACAATAAAAGGGACCAAATGGACCGAAAAAATAAGCGGTCCGGTCTTAGATCCTAAGAACCTCTCCCGGTACTCCCTAGCTGGTGGACCCTTCTTTACGGGTAACTGGACCAGAGACCAACAATTGCATCAGGCAGTATTTGGAATCAGGGTAAAGGAGGGAGGAAAAGATAACAAATTGAAATGTTGTTTCCGAATTTATGTAGATAAAAATTTGAAAACACCCGACTAGAATGATAAGATTCCCCAAAACGACCCAAGGGCGGTAAGAGTGGTAGAGGTAAACAACCTGAAACAAACCCTTGAAATAGAGACTGGAAACGAAGAGACCAATGCCTGGGTAGAATGGGTCAAATACACTGTAAAAAGCTTAAATAAAAGCAATTGCTATGCCTGTGCGTCTGGGAGGCCAGTGGCCCAGATAGTACCCTTCCCTCTGGGATGGAAACGCGACACAAGAGATATGGAGTGCATGTTAGCCCTGTATCAAGAAAAGGAAGCATGGGGCAACCCGAACTGCACATCCCTATCCCTGATGTTCCCTCCCTTGGAAACAAAGAACTGAAAAACTCCCCCTCAGTTTCTCACTGCTGTTGTGAATCACACTTCATGTGTGAACTGACAAGGGGCAGAGTTAACCCATAATATGGGGGAGTTAGAATCATGCTCAGAGGTCAGGAGCATTACAGAGAACGGAATGGGAGGGAACTATTCAACATTGAAAATCCCCAGAGCAGATATATGGTGGTATTGTGGAGGAAGGGTACTGAGGCCAACTCTACCCCCCCAGTGGAAGGGTACATGTGCAATTGTCCAATTGGCTGTACCATTTACCCTGGCATTTGAAGGATCCAAAAGGATCAGGAAGAACAAGAGGTCAGTGGTAGGAACTTCTTTTGATGAAAAGATATACCTGGATCCAAAAGGAGTGCCCCGGGGAGCCCCAGATGAATTTAAGGCCAGAAACCAAATTGCAGCAGGATTTGAATCTTTGCTTTGGTGGGTAACAGTAAATAAGAATGTGGATTGGATAAATTACATATATTATAACCAACAAAGGTTCATTAACTATACTAGATATGATGTTAGCAGAGAAAGGGGGTGTGTGTGTAATGTTGGGGGGGAAAGTGTTAAACCTTCATCCCAAACAATACGGCCCCTGATGGCTCTATAACCCGAGCCCTACGAGGACTAACAACCTTAGCAGAGGAAATAGCAGAAAACTCTGGGGTAAACAACGTATTCACTGACTGGTTGGAGTCCTGGTTTGGAAAATGGAAAGGAATGGTGGTGTCAGTACTGACCTCCTTAATAATAGTGGCAGGAGTATTGATAACGGTGGGGTGTTGCATAATCCCCTGTGTGAGGGGACTGAGCCAAAGGCTTATTGAAACAACACTAACAAAGAAAATGTCCGCGGTAGATCATGGAGAGAGAATGAATTTATTGGAAATGGGAAATGAACCAGATGATGAAGTAGATAAAACAGTGGAAAAGAGGCTCCAGGAATTTAAAATGTAAGGATTTGTGATGGATGTGTTAACAGCAAGTTAAAGAGAAAAGGGGGGAATTGTGAGCAACAGGTAAAGATGCTGTTAACACATATATCTGTACACCATAGAGAAATAGCATAAAGTTAGGTAGACTGGATATAGTCAGGCACATTGATAACCCACATTATGGAAACAACTGTGATTTTAGTCACAAACATAGGGCATAAAATTCGCTGCTGCTAACAGAGCAATAGTCAGGGACAATAAAAAGACTGCCTGTGGTGTAGGAATAACACCAGATGTGTGGGTCCAAGTTATAAAAAGCAAATGGTATACAAGATGTGTTGTTTCTACAACTAAGCATAAAAGGGGGAAAAAGGTCACTGAGATAGTCGGGACAGCAGTGATTAAGCTGGCAAAGGATTGATTACCGCCAATCTGAACTGGACATGTAACAGTGTTGGATAAGATGGATGAGTTTACTAACGCACTGTTGTGATAACAGAAGACATTGTTCGATGGGGAGTAGAGGGGATGGAAACTTGGGGCACCTCGGGCCAATAGGGAAATGACAACACATAGATGGGACAGGGACCACCAATTAGGGGAGAACAACACATTGCAAAGCCATTACAATGCTTGTAAAAAAGTATAAAAATGTGCTGCAAATCGATGTAAGGTGTGCCTATTTTATTGGACACCCGGTCTTGCAAGAACGTTAAATAAAATATCTTGCTCCTTCAGAACTTGACTTGACTAAATAGTTTAACTGTGAGCTGCGTTTCTCACATCTACCAAAATGCATCACCTCATATCAGCCAAGCCAGTTCTGTATCCATCTTACCAGATCACCCAGATCCAATGTGACTTAACTTTCTGTATCAGCCTACCGTGGCTGATACAGAAGGTTAAGTCACATTAGATCCACGGGACCTTGTCACAGACCTTGCTAAAGTCTACGTAGACAACATCCAATGCCCTACCCTCATCAATCATCTCTGTCACTTCCTCAAAAAACTCAATCAAGTTTGTAAGACACCCCTGCACAAAGCCTCGTGCCAAACACTAATAAGTCCATATTTTTCCAAATGTGAGTAAATCCTGTCCTTAAGAATCCTCTCTAATAATTTAGGTATTACTAATAATGTAACCGACTAATTAAATAAATAAAGTCAGACAGAAATGGAAGAGTTGCTTCAGTTGGTGGAACACACTCCAATCCCAGACAACCATATCTGCAGAATATGTCTACAGTTTAGGCAACTTGTTCCAGGAGGCAATCACTTCTTGTATGTTAGGCAGAACTTGAGAGTTGGCCAGTGATCAGGTACAAAAGGATGTAACTGATAGGCAGGTAAGCACAACTAATATGAAGTGATGGAGGATGTGAAGATACTTCAGGCAGATTTGGAGAAGCTAAGCGAATGCAGAAAAATTTGGCAGATGGATTACTCTCTGGAAAATGTGAGATTATCCATTTGGATCAGAAAAACAGAAATGTAGAGCTTTTCTTAAATGGTGAGAGACTGGGAAGTGTTAAACTTCAAAGGAACGTGGGTGCCTTTGTTCATGAGTCATTGAAAGCTAATAAGCAAATACAGAAAGCACTTAAGAAAGTGCATGATATGTTGGCCTTTATTACAAGAGGATATGAGCATAAAAAATGTATTACTGTAATTTTGTACTACCTTAGGGAGACCATACCTGGAGTATTGTATATTGTACGCAATTCTGGTCTCCTTACCCAAGAAAAAATATACTCGCCATAGGGGAAGTGCATGCATGCACACAAACACATGTCAGATCCACTCACACAAACTCCGTCATGTCGGATCCACTCTCAGCCACCAGGGTTGAATCCAATCGCACTCACCTGTTTGGGATCTAACAATGACACTCATACGGCGTCTCACAGAGTCAAAATTCAATATCTGGAGCAATTCATACCTTAAAAAAATAGAAAAGATGTGAGTTTTATAGCAATGTGCTTCCTTAGTACTGAAAGAGAATAGAGCTACATTTTCAGTTAATTGAAATGCTAGCTTTGTTTTCTTTTTGTTTTTAACACCCCCCGCGCCCCCTCCAACCCCGGATAGACCACATATGCTCTTTGTTGATGTTTGTCTTAATAGCTCCTGTGGAATTTTCCAAAAAATAGTCAGGGTCAGGTTCAGACTGTAAACCAGCATGTTTCTCTCCAGTAACACAGCCAGACTTTCTCATAAGATCTTCTGACACTCTTCCACATTAGTGTGATTTGTGCCATCAGAGATTGCCACCAAGGACGATCCCCCTACAGTGGCCCTTCGACATTCCACAAGGAAGAGATGCTCAGTATATGCCCCCCTGCCAGGCCATGCAGACAACAGAAACAAGGCCAAAGGCCAAACAACAAAAACAGTCCCAAATCCATAGGAGCAATGGGGAACCCTCATACCCAGGTGTGATAACCATGTTGAGTTCCATGGGGAATCCAAGCAATCATGGGGAAAATATGCAAAACTCCACACGGCTGACACCCAAGTCTGGAAATGAAGCTTTGATGCAGCACTGCTAACCACTGTGCTACAGTACTATCTTTATTGGTGGCTATTAGAAATAAGGTATAGCTTTAAGTAACTTCAACTTTATGGTTCTGTGTTTGAAATAGTTATTGACTTTACTTTGACTTAGATGCATGCATAGCGAAGACGGCTAATGATGAGAAAGCAAACATGCTTAAAGAAAAATTAGGTTGTTGCTTAGCAATCAGGAGCTACTTAAGGACAGGAAGAAACTTTGAGTTAGTTTTAAGCTGGAAGCTGTTTTAGGTGGCATTTGCACTTGGTTCCTGAGTGTGATATGTCTGATAGTTGTTGGTTGAGATGGGATATGTGCTTACTGAGAGCGCTAAGGATATATTTTGTAACGTGTGCTATTCTTACAAATCTGTATACATCTGGAAAATGATAGGTGGGTGAAGCAGTAGTGTAGTATAATTATTCTTTTTTATTTCATAAGTGTTTTATTATTTTGTTATAAGTTAAGTGTTAGTCCTATGCCTCCAAAACAAAAAAAAGTTATGATCTATGATCTAGAGAGAAAGAAATCAGACAGGGAATTGGAAATGGAGAAGGAAGAAAGAAACAGGAAAAGACACAGAATTAGAGCAAAAAAAATTACAGCACAGGAACAGGCCTTTCGGCCCTCCAAGCCTGCACCGACCATGCTGCCCAACAGAATTAAAACCTCCTACCCTTCTGGGGACCATATCTGTCTATTCCTGTCCTATTCATGTATTTGTCAAGATGCTCCTCAAATATCAGTATTGTGTCTGCTTCCACTCCCTCCCTCGGCAGCGAGTTCCAGGCACCCACCACCCTCTGTGTAAAAAACTTGCCTCGTACATCTCCTTTAATCCTTGCCTCTCGCACCCTAAACTTAAGCCCCTTAGTATTGACTCTTCCACCCTGTGAAAAAGTTTCTATGTACTCTGTCCATGCCTCTCATAATCTTGTAGACGTCTATCAGGTTGCCCCTCAATCTTTGTCATTCCAGTGAGAACAAACCAAATTTCTTCAACCTCTCCTCATAGCTAAGCCCTCCATACCAGGCAACATCCTGGTAAATTTTTTCTGCACCCTCTCCAAAGCTTCCACATCCTTCTGGTAGTGTGGCGACCAGAATTGAACACTATATTCCAAGTACAGCCTAACTAAAGTTCTATAAACCTGCAACATGACTCGCCAATTTTTGAACTGAATGCACCAGCCGATGAATGCAAGCATGCCATATGCCTTCTTGACTACCTTCTCCACCTGCGTTGCCACTTTCAGTGACCTTCATATCCGTACGCCCAGATTCCTCTGCCTATTAATACTTTTAAAGATTCTGTCATTTACTGTATATTTCCTTTCTGCATTACACCTTCCATCTGCCATCTGTACTTGGAAATATATCACCGTTCCTTCTTAGTCGCTGGGTCAAAATCCTGGAATTCCCTCCCTAATGGCATTGTGGGTGAATCCACAGTGCATGGACTGCAGTGATTCAAGAAGGCAGCTCACCACGCCTTGTCAAGGCAACTAGGGATGGGCAATAAATGCTGGCCAGCCAGTGACACCCATGTCCCACAAATGAATAAAAAAAAGTTGAAGCGTTAGATCAAAGTATGAAACTCCAGAGGAAGGAACTAATTCATAGAACCATAGAACCCTACAGTGCAGAAAGAGGCCCTTCTGCCCATCGAGTCTGCACCGAACACAATCCCACCCAGGCCCTACCCCCATATCCCTACATATTATACTCACTAATCCCTCGAACCTACACAGCCCTGGAATTGACATTGCTCGGAGACAACTGAAAAAGACCAACTTGAAATGGGACTTGGAGAAATGGCACGATCATAACATGCTCAAAGAATAAACCAAGCGAGGATACAGACTCAGTTTGAGCGAACATAAAAAGCATTGCAGCATCACTCTTGAAACAGTTAAGGAGATTTTGACAAGAATGACATGGTAATGCAAAAACATGTCTTTTAGACTTTGTTAAATTAAAATGAGAATTTACTGCATTTCAGAAAACGAGCTTGCTAACAGAACTACGCCTATAGTTAATGAAAAGAACGTTTGAACTGTACATGTGAGCATTTTTTGCTGAGTTAAAAACTGGGGAAAAGGAGAAAAAGAAATACAAAGCTTGAATTTGATAATGCTATGATGTATAAATTCCAAAGATGCTGTTACATTTATTGCCTGTGTTTTGATCAAATCTTTGCATTTGAACAATATGGCATAAGTGTGAAATAAGAGAAGTTATGATGCAATAAGTTATTTTGTTAGATATTTATGATGTTGAATAGGTGTGAAATGGATGTAACACCATTGTAAAAAAATCTTCATGGTTATGAGGCTTTATTTCTTTCAAAGGGGGAGGTGTCAGTAAACAGAAATAGTTTTTTTAAAAATCTATATTTGGATTTGTGGGTATTAGAACAAAGGTATAGCTTTTAGTCAGTTTATTTCTACGGTTCTGTATTTGAAAGGGTTAATAGCTTCAGTTTGGTTTAGATGTATGCGTACCAATGTGGGTTTATGACCTGAAAGAAAACCAGATTATTCCTCAGCAACCAGGAACCACCCTATGACAGAAATAAGTTAGTTTTAAACTGGAACAGGGGTAAGTTAGACATGAAAAGGAAGTAGAAAAAGAGTCCAGAAATCATGGAATTGGGAATGAAAATAATGTCCCAGCAGGGGATTTAAGCTAAAGGAACAGAGAAGAATTTCTGGAACAAGAGCCTATTCAGGAGAGTTCAGGTAAAAAGATAGTGCTCTGACTTAAAGAACTAGCTGCAAGAACCAGATTTCAAGTGGTTTGGGGAGAAGGCAGACATCCAAGATAAGTCAAAAGGTTAGCTAACATATTAATACAGTCTGTGAAACAGTAATGTCCTGTTGCTACAGCTGGGTACCTGAGAGATTGTTTGGAAGCTTCAATGCACATGGCAATCCAACACTGACCAATACCAAAAGGAGAGACTGAAGTCATGGAAATGGATCCTTGGTGAAGGCATCTGAGATAAAGCTTTGCTTGGGGGGATATTCCAAACATGTTCTTCAAGAGCAGAATTTGGAATTACTTGTGTGGAAATCAGAGCTTCAGTAAGATCATTTGGCTCACAGAGTGACAAGCATCTGTGGGGGGGGGAGGGGGGGGGCGCGGGCGCGTGTGTGTAGGGGGATTTGATGAGAATCCACAGAAGTTGTATCTGCCACTTGGTTTGAAAGTGTGGCGTGTCTGACCACCATTGGCCAGGGAAGAAATTCCTCCTCATCTCGGACTTAAATGAGTGACACCTTACTTGGAGATTATGCCCTCTAGTCCTAGAGTCTCCCACAAGGGGAAACAACATCAGCAATTACCCTGTGAAGCCCCCTGAGAATCTCATTTGTCACAATAAGCTCACCTCTCATTCTTCTAAACTCCAACAAGTAAAGGTCCAATCTACTGAATCTCTCCTCATAAGAAAATCCCACCGTAACTGGGATCAACCTAATGAATCTCATCTAGACTGCTTCCAATGCCAGTATATCTTTCCATAGATAAGAGAAGCAAACTGTTTATAGTATTCCACATGTGGTCTAATAAGGCCTTGTATTGTTTTAGCAAGACTTCCTTATTTTTCTATTCCATTCCCTTTGAAATATTCCATTTGAGTTCCCTATTACTTACTGAACTTGCATGCTAGCTTTTTATGCTTTATGCAAGAGGACGCCCAAATCCCTCTGTGCTGCAGCTTTCTGCAGTCTCTCTCCTTTTAAATAATAAGTAGTTCCTTTATTTTTTCTACCAAAATTCATAACTTCATAAGTTTTTGTCCACTCAATGAACCAATCTGTACCCCTTTATAGATTCTGTGCGTCATCCTCACCATTTGCCTTCCCACCTATTTTTGTATCTCCACAAGCTTGGCAATAGCACATTAATTCGCTCATCCAAATCATTATATACTGTAAATAATTGTGGCGCTAGCACTGACCCCCGTGGCACTCCATTTGTTACAACTTGCCATCCTGAAATTGCCCCTCTGATCCCAACTCTCTGTCTTCTATTAGTTTGCCAATCCTCTACCCATGCTAATATACGGCCCTTAACACCATGGGCTTTTACCTTATCAAGTAGCACTTTGTGCAGAACCTTATCGAACACTTTCAGGAAATCCAATATATTAATCTACTGGCTCCCCTTTATCTATCCTGCTCATAACCACCTCAAAAGAATTCTAAGAAATTTGCCAGGCATAATTTCACCTTCATGATTCTGCTTGATTATACTATGTATTTCTAAATGCACTGCTATTGCATCCCTTATAATGCACTCTAACATTTTCCCAATGACAGAAGTTAAGCTAACTGGTCGACAATTACCTGTTTTTTTTGTCTCCCTCCCTTTTTGAATAAGGGTGTTACACTGTCAGTTTTCTAACCTCTGAGGACTTTTTCAGAGTTTAAGGATTTTCGTACTACCAGTGTATCCTTACTTCTCTAGCTAGTTTCTTTAATATTGTAGGATCTTATGACTCTCTCATTTGATTTTCTCAATCCACCTGAAGATTAAAG